>NW_008824473.1:3180670-3191631 GCF_000699105.1 Pygoscelis adeliae
CGGTTAATGCCAAAGTGCTCCTGGGGAAATGTATAAATGTTATCCTGGCCTTCATGACTGTCATCTTGGTGTGCGTTTCTACTATTGCAAAGTTCATTGCTCCTATGATGAAGAGCCGTTTTCATATCATTTGCACTTTTTTTGCAGTGACACTGCTGGCAATATTTTGTAAAAACTGGGATCATATCATTTGTGCCATAGAAAGGATGATTATACCAAGATGAAGCTGCTGGTCTGGCTGCTTTCTTCTTTTTTTTTTTCCTTCCCCTCCCTGTTTTTTAAGTGCTGTATGTATAGAAATTATTTTTTGTCAGTTTAGATGTGCAGACTGGATGGAGAAGGCTACAAAGACTCTTGGACTTTAAGGTGTAAATACATAAATGCATACTTGTTGGCAGTCACTTGCCTGTTCAATCAGATTGTGTCTAATTGCCTATGTCTGTGATGAACTGCTCGCTTACGTCAGTCTTCTGCCTTAATCCAACGGGTTTTCCACTTTACAGACCCACACCCACAAAAGATGGTATGATGCTCTGGGAGGGATCCAAGCCACTGCAAATGTCAGGTGTGCTTTTTACTAGACTGGAGTGCAAAGAGTGTGATCAGGAGGGAGTGCACCGTAATGTGTATCAGCCCTGTTAGACTAGTAAGTTAATTTTCTCTCTGAATCCAATTAGAATGATAAGCCAAATTATACAGTCATATGTATTAATGGTTCTTGATTCTAAATCAATGGGGTTTTGTATATGGGGTTTCTAGTTTTCAGGACCAGCAAAACTTGATGCTTCTGCTAGGAACCCTTTGCACAGAGAGTTTATTGTTTGTAAATTAGACCAGTGATGACTACTGACCACAGTTAGGGGTTGCTCTATCCTGGCACTGTTCCTTACCACACTCAGGAAATGCATAAATGTGGCATAAGGCTTCCGAAGATGAACTGAATTGAATGACAAGATCTCCAGGCCACTTTGTAAAGGAGTCAAGAAGCAAGTAACTGGTGGGTAAGTTGTCATGCAGACCAAAGCACTCGCTTCCTTCAAGCCCTGCAAGCTGCAAGGGGAAAGGAGTACACGGGAAGGCAAGGTTTAGGTTAGCCTTTGTCAGCACTGCGTTGTTGGGGTGCTCTAACTGAATGCAAAGCAGATCGGTGGTGGGACTCTGGGTACAGTGGATTTCCCTTTCTGGTAAAGATTAAGAAGCATGAGGGAACAGGTCCTTAGGGGAGCAGGGAGTTAAACTTCTGTAAATACACAAACACTGTGCAGACTCTCTTGGCAAACATTCCTGAAAATAATGTATTAGCATACAGTACCACTACTAGGAGACAGGGTTGGCTTTCTCTTCCTACTGGCATTTATTTTGCTTGATTAAAGAACTGCAAAAAAATTTTTCCTGAAATCTGCTTGGCTTTCAGCCATGATGTAAAACAAGATCTTTAATAAAAAATTAAAATAATAAAAAAAACCCCAACAAACCAAACCACCACAACCAGAATTCTTGTCTTCACCAGAAGACAGCGTCTCCAGTTATTTGATGTTCAGTGTTGCTTACTTTGAAAATAATTGTCATGACAGATTTTCTTTTCAGTTGCAGTATTTGTTATGCTGGTTTTACAGAGGGTGGAAGGGGGTTACTCGCTGTGTGTATGTGTTTTTAATCAAGTGCAATAGTTGGTGTAGAAATGCAGAAGACCTGATCCTGAGGAAAGGGAGTGGGGGAGGGGAGGCAGGGGAAGAACTTTGACATTTTACCATGATTGGATTAACAGTGAATCCAGTTTTTGTGGCTTCAGGGACTGAAGGAAGGACAGAATTAACTGCATAAATAATGATATGACTCAGCATTTAGAAAATTCAGTTAAAACACTTTAAAAATCGTTAAAGAATTCTTTATACGTGCTACATCTTTGAACAGAGAAATCAGGAAGGATTGTGCTGGCTCACAGGCACTGGACATGGATCAGATCAGGCACACCCATGTTATCCTGACCCCACCCTGCCTCATCTTCAGAGGAAGATGGAGTGGAAAGCAAAAGTCCCGCTGAGAGGGATATGCCTTTATAAAGCCCAAACTTACCACTTGGTTTATCCCTGGCTATGTCAGGAAGAATTATGATATAGATACATTCTTCTTTTCTTTAATGTTTGTTTGTTCTTCTCTTTGCCTTTACCCCTCTATTCCTGGTATCCCCTGAAGAAGGAAAGAGGTATTGTGTAACGTATAAAACTTCTCTGTCTTAACTGTTGCTTGTGCTCCTGCTCCTGTTCGGTTCGGGGAGACCTTTCTTCTCGTGTCTCTTAACCCATTTCGGCACTGTATGCGTGCATTGCAACAGGCCTTCACCCCCCACCTTCCAAGTACCTGCACCGAGCCTCCTTTTACAGCCAGCTCATAAACTGAGGGGATTGCGTCCACCAGTGCACCTCATAAACTTATCTTCACAGGGAAGTCGCTTCCACAATGTTAAAAAGATTAAAAGGAAAAAGAAGTAGCTCTTTCCTGGCCTTTACATCACAAGAAAGGGTTTCCCTTGGTTTATTTTTATGCCCTTTTGATGTGTCCCGAGATCCTCTTGGTCTTTTCCACTGTTTCAATATAATTTGTTCCTATCTTTATTTTTGAAAAGGCGTATAATATCTTTTTATAGTCTGTACTTTCCACTTCTTTGGCCGATGAGTGTGCTTCTATTCAAAGTCCCTTGTTTTCTGAAACATTTTCCTAAATTCCACCACCCACTTTACTAATCAGCCCTATGACTTTTTTTTATTCCCCTCATTTCCATAGGCCACAAGATTATACATCCATTACGAAAAACCAAGGGTCCTGGTACTGATCCTCAGAAAGCTGTGACTCTTCATGGTGTTTTCTTGCCATCTTTATTATAATCTCCATTCTTCTATTCAGTTTGCACAGCCACCTTCTGGTTTGGCCACTTGAGAAAACACTGTTTGTCTAGCATTTTGTTAAATGGCTTCAGGAGCATACACGTGCGAGAGAGAAATACCACGTGTTAATTTTTATGTAAGAAAAACTCCTTTGCCTGTTGCATGGTTTCATGTTTAAAGAGAGAATCCTCCCAGTGCTAGGGTATATAGTTAAAAATACAATGTCGGGTAGTCTCAAGGTCAGGCAGGAAAAAGGTTAGTCATTTTTCTTAAAACAAAGGAAGTTGGTATGGTACGACCTGGGGACGTGAAGGCTTCTGCTCCAAGGGCATCCTATTACAATCCTGGAAGATGACCTCAGTGCAACATGCGGGTGGAACATAAAATCAATGGGCCTATGAAAGATTGCTCCCTGTCTTGATAAAATCCGATTGGGTCCAAATTGGAAACGGAAGGGTCTTGCGTTTCCGTATTGGCTTTCTATCTGGCAGAGGACACAGAAGAAGCTGTAAAGGCTGCATAATGTTACTCATGCAAATTAAAAGAACCCTAATTGGTAAATGGGCACAGCATTTCTCTAGGTTATTTTCCCTGCTGGATTTAAATCACTGGAGGATGTGACACGCATCAAGAAATTAAAACAAGATGTAAAGGGTAAAAGCCTGCTTTTGGGTGAAACTGCTATAGTTTCGCACAGAGTAAGGATGCAGTGCCAGGAGCTCTGCCAAGTGGAAGGCCACCCAAAAGGGAGGGAGGACTCCCCTCCTGCCTTCACCCTCCTATTTCTTACCTTGGGCTGACGCTGGTGTGTGTTGCAGTCTTCCATGTGCCACGTTAGCTCGCTGGGCCGGAAGAAAAACCTAGAGACTTAAAGGGCTGATGGAAAGGTCTCGCAAGTGCGAAGCGGGGACAAAAAGGGAGATGAGCCTTTTTCTTTCTTGCTGCAGCGGATCATTAGCTGCCCCTAAAACTGCACTCTAGGCAGCCTCCCTGCAGAACGATGGGGCAGCTTCAGCACAGAAAGGTCCTTCCTAGCTTTTGCCTACAGGGAACAGACATGAACAGCACCTGGATGTGGTAGTACAGGCTAGCCAGCTGTGTCTGTACCTGCTATCGAAAGCAGGCTGGTGGCTGGGCGAGCCAGGGCTGATGCCTGTGCCACTAACTTTGGTACCAGCAGCGCTTCCCCTGCTTAGGCTGGGGTTACACGAGTGCATGTATCTGGCCTGCAGTCAGAGCTCTGCTTGCTGTGGAAGTATGCTTAGGCCATCCCAAACAGTTGCAAGACCTCTGTTAGTGAGAGCTTGTTCAGCTTCTCAATGGGTTAACCGTGTTCTGTCAGGATACCCTTTGCTTTTACGTTCTCATACAACACATCAGGCATTCTTGGTGTACTCCTTACACTTACTCATCGTGAGCCTCTAAAACACTCCCACTCAACAACAAGTTGCCAGACAGTGTCTTCTCAGCTTGGTGCTGCCTGGTAGTCAATTATTTCACTTCACTTTGACAGTAGTTCTCCAACTGAAAAGCCCTTCACTTAGTTGTTAATACCTGTTCTCCAGGCTCTTGGCAGCTTTTTTGCTCAGAGGTTTCTGGACGTTTAGTTTCTCGTGAAGGTTAGCACAATTTTCCTGCTCTCTCCCATTTCAGCGTTCAGGTCTAAATTAGGTTTCCTCTAAAACTTGTATAATGTATCCCTCCACTAGCTTCAACTATAACTCCACTATTGTTGAACATCCAATTAGTCATTGACAGCGCTGAATGAGACCCAGCTTAAATTCCTTCTCCTGTCTGCTTTACGTTGTAAGTGTTCGTGCAACTTCTCATTTTACCGTGCTCCTGTGATGTCTACTTGTTCTGAATTCTTAGAGAAGCACTATCAAATCTGACTGCTTTTTAGTTTAATATCAAAATGCTTGTGTTATGCAGCGCCTCTGCTGCAGGACCATCACATATAGATCTGATATCTGCACTACATAAAGGATATTTAAAAGCCAACGGTTTTCCTTGAACAAATCATGACTGCTTATCTGGGGAACAGAAATTCAATAGGTGAAGGCAGTTTGCTGTAGGAAAGATACAGGATCCACTGACTGGAAGTTGAAGCTAGACAAATCCAGTGTAAGCATAAGCTTCAGTTTTGTAATCGTAAGGGTGACAAGCTAAATATTAGCTACTGAGTAGCATAAACACAGACTCCAACATTTGAAGTTAAAGTTGAATGCTGCTGTTCAAAGGGGAATCAGTTCAGGATTCTGTTTGATACAAAGTCAACTGCATGATCACAGGTAGTGCTTTCTGGAGTTAAAATCAATGAACAAGAAATTATTTGGGGAAAAAAAATCAACCCACAGAAGCTTGTGGTTCATTTAGGCGGTATGGAAACCAGTTTTGGAAACCAAGCCCTTTCCACTGTGGTATAGACATTTTACTTCCGGATTCAATGGTATAACAGAAGGTAAACCCAGATTAATGTAATGAAACGCTTTAATTTGGATAACAGAATTTAATCACTCCTGAAAGTCCATCTAGGAATAGCAACCAGGCAAGTTTATCCTCCTCTTTTTTTAATCAAGCAAATATTTATCTGCTTTTTTCATTTACTATCGTGCCAGAACGTGACCTTTAATTAATTATATTGCTCCCCTTTAAAATGCAAAAGATTATAAAAGGCTTGTTTTCAGATAAAGTTTGAATGGTCTCTCTGACGCTGAACAGAATCCGGCAGAAAGAATCAGACGATTTTACATTAAAGCAGTGAAAGACTAAGAAAAGTTTAATTTTAGTTAATGTTGCTTGTTTTCCCTGAAAAAGTAAACTGAGATGATGCTGTATATAAAGACTGCATGAAGACTAGTCAAACTATCTTGTAAGGTTGATTTGCTGCATGTTTAGCGTATTAAGTTGTACTGTTGTTGGAAAGTTTTGCACAAAGCCACCTTTCCTTTTTAGCCAGGGAACCTGGGTCTGGTAATGTCGAGGCGTACCAAAAATTGTCTGGTTTTATTGACTGAAGTTAATTGTCTCAGTGTGTGATCTACAATGTTTCTCATACCATTTTCATTTTGTGCAGCACTGTGGAAAGATGCAACTACAAAAATGTAATTTTTGTATATTTTGTTGTGTAGTCATGACTGCCTCTAAGGTGCCATTAACATTTTTAAAAATAAAAATATTTACATTTATTTGATGAAGAACATTGTTTCTTAAACTGACTTTGTGATCGCTCAAACCCCTCTCAGTTTTTCTTTGTCAGTAACAAAGTTATTCAATTAAGCATAAGCCCCAGCTTTAAAATACCGATGAAACCGAGCATTCTGCTCTGCTGCAGTTTTGACCAAAACTGGTAATTTGAATTTTATTTACAGCTATGACATGGCAAAACTGCAAACATCAAATGAGGTATCATCACTGCTCTTCTCCAGAGCTTGTGTGAACATGCTATGCAAACGTGATGCTATTGTGCCAAGCAGTTGGACTCGCTTTGGATTATTTTTTTTGAAAACTGAATTAGAAACCTAAGCTGAATTTTTACGTTATTGCCAGAAATCTTGGTCACATCTGCCAAAAATGTAACAGACATGCCTAACAGTTAACATAGCTGACAGAAAGCAAAACATTTGCATTTATTTTTCACAAAAGCAGAGGTCTTGTCAGCTGGCACCGGCAGCCATTGGGAATGGTATCATTGTTATACCAAGAACAGAGTAGAAACAGTGCGGCAGCAGCATATTGCTTTGCGCTCATGCCGTACTTCCCATTTCCTCCTATTCGAGGAAACAGCGTACAGCGGCTCCCATGGCACCTGCAGGCTTTCCAAGGTCATGCTATGCTGAGTTTCACATGGGTGCCTAGGACTTGTTCTGTATTAAGGCTAACTCCATTCACAAACAGCAGGTCCCCCCCAACCACCGATAACTTTTGCCTGCTTCTGGCATGGGCTGAATAACCCCTGCTAACACACTGGCAAACCAGATGTAAAAAAAGGCATCTCACTCATCATCAGTTCTCTCAGTTGCTCATAACTCTGGCTTTGAAGAGTGCGTAACACACCCTGGTAACTGTTTTAGCACCCGAAAATAGAAAGGCAGAGGGGAAAACACAATGGTGCTGTTTAACTTAGCACAGAAAGAGAAGTGTCACTCATGGCCAAGTAGTGTTCACCATACAGTGTTAGCAATCACTGGATGAGACAAATAACCCTTACCAGCAGTGTACACTGAAAATACTTTGTGTTGGTTCTCGGAGGTATGGGGGCACCAAAGTTGTACGAATGTGCCAGAAACCATCTGAAGGCACCCAAGACTTCATCTGCTACTACACTGCAACTCATTTTGCAACACCAAAACCTGCTTTCAGCTAGCTAGTTCAGACACTGCTAGCAGTGCAGTTTCAACTTAGGGATAAATGTTTCCTGAGTGCACGTGTGCCCCTGCTCTACTCATTGCATCAATACTCATTTGACAGAAACTTTAGGAATTGAGCTTGCATTTGATGTAGTCGTGATGCCTTCAGTTGGTGAGTGTGCCATTCTACCCATCTGTGTGTGTAAATTTGGAAAAACTCTTTAGTTAGCGTGGCTAGAGTGGAGTCAATCTAATGGAGATGAAAGCACAGTCGGGACTGAAGCCTGTAATATATGAGAACGGTATACATAAATGTGAAATCTCCTTGCAGCCCAATAAATTCCCTCTGCATTTTTCTGCTGAATACCATTTTAATAAGTTGGTACTGGTCTGGGAAACATCCTTCTTCCCCATAGCCACAGGCACATGGTTGAAGGGGAAGGACGCAGAAGATCAGTGTTTATAAGCACAAGATGCTGTATGTACATGCTGAACAGAAAAGCAGCGAACACACACCTGTGTGATCAGCGGTCCCGTACAACCCATTTTCCTGAGTAATGGCTTCATAAACTGCCTCATGCTTTGTATCTGCTGATGTCCTCTGTGCTAAAAAAGACATTCCGTCTTCACCGAGCTCAACAGTAAAAACCCCTCTGAGTTTAACCGGGAAAGGCTCTTATCACAGCACTATGGCATTTAAAAGCATCTTTGATTTTGCAATGCCAAAAATATTATTTTTCTCAGGCAATCTACACACAACAACATACGGTTTTAACTCTCCACCACAACTAGCACACTATGCAGTTGCAGACGCCTCTGCCGCAATTGTATAAGACGATGATACTATTTGGATGTTTTCAGGCTCTGCTGACTCAGAGGCTGAACAGAGCTTGTACTCCCAACACTAACTCCCCACTTGGCCTCTATCCTACTAGGCTAGATTGAGGTCAAGGTGACATAAACTAAGCATGGCTTAAACTACAGGTATGACCAGCAGCATGTGTGCATAACAGCAACACCCTTCTCTAAAGATAGGCCACTGGGCTACAGGAGCTTGAGGATTTATCTAATACAGCAACTATTTTCAGCTTGCTCAACTGAGGCAGCAAGGAAGTCTAAACAAGCTTTCCAACTCATCAAGACATTTTCTGACCATGCTTACGCAGTATCTTTGCCCAAAGAGTGTATCTACAAAATGCATTGAAGTATTTTCCCGGGCTTCTCTACATATTTTACAGCTCTCTGTATGTTGCTTTCTTTGTGTGAGGATGAACCTTGCTGCTCTGTGAAATGCTGATCTACCCAGAACTAATAGAAGATGACATGTAAAGAGACATAAATAATCTTTAATACTGTCAGCGGAAAACCTTGAGGTCTCTAAATGAAATCTCTTTACTTTTACTTGAGCCCCACAGTGAATTTAACTAGTGTACCTTAAAGAGACTTTACATTTTTGTAAACTGCCGAGATCTGTAGCTGCATAAATTTATATTTCTACAAAAAACCTGTGTTGTAGGAGACGTTTCAAAAAGGGGAATTTACCACTGTTGGAATAATCCAACATATTATGAAGGTATTATACCTGCTTCCTTTAGGTACTGACTTAATTAGAAGAGTAAGACTGACATAAAGAAAAAGAAAATGAACAAACCAACCCCCATGTGTTTCCCCTCTCTCCTTGACAGGATGGCTTCTTTTCATATTTACTTCTCTCTTTTTTTTATTTGTCTTGTAATATTTATAGTCTTCATTTTCCAGCTGTCTCTCCCTCTTGCTCTCTCAACTGACCCTCTTCTCTCTCTGCTGTGTCCATAAACCCCACGTACCTGCTTTCTATTCCTCCTTCCTTCAGCCATCTCCTCCTCGTGCCCTTGAACTCCATCTTCTCTTGCTTTTTCTCTCTCTTTCCTTGTGCTCTACAAGATTCCCAGGTCAAGCCCATCTGAGTTGCTACAGCAGCTCTATTTTTAAAGCACACAGAGGTAGGAGCCGGTTTTCAGCACCGCTTCTCGCATTGCTGTGAGACATGGAGAGAGACGGTCACTGTGACAAAGAGGAGCATCATTACCACCCATACTTTAGAAATGCTAGCTATCAGGTGATAAACTACAATTACCTGACTCAGTGGGCCTCGGAGGGAAACAAGTACCCTTTTTCGATCAATGTGAAAAACATGGAGGCAAAAATAAAGCAACACGATTTCCACCATCTTGAGTCATCCTCTTAGAACAAGATTCCACGTTGGAAATGATTACACAAAAATTGCACCATTATTCAACAAATTAGCTGGCAAGAGACACCCAACCCTGTCTGTTGATTTTAGTTACCTAAATCGTTTTAGATTTTGTAGGTTTTTTGCTATGTCCCCCGCAGAGCTCACACTGAATGACCTAGATTCTTGACATCATGTTTCTCATGTAAAGTAATTGTTTTCCAATAGATTATAGCTGTGTAATCCTGATGTGAACAGATACTAATAGAACCAAAGAAAGAATCTGGGCCACGCTACCATTCCTGTTAATGAAGCTGTACAAGGGAGGAAGACTTCTGTTTGCCCTTAGTTAGCATTCAAGTTTGTAGAGTTGATAGTGAAAAAAATAATTTAAGAATGAGCAAATTTAATGCAGAAAACAAGAAAGTCAGGCATGCAACTTCATAATACTTTTAAAAAAGATTTTTTGCATTGTAAAGCTGTGTAGAACTATGGCTTTTTTTTTTCTTCATCAAAATCTGTTTTGCATCAAAATTAAATTTTAGTTCATTTTGGAAGGTGAATGTTTAAGTTGTTGTAATGTTACTTATTTCAGTATAGGTATACATTGGTATAGATTGAATACCGTTGATATTTCACTTTGAATATTGCAAAGGTATTGACCACAAGCACAACATACATGTAAAACTGTACGGCAACATCAGTCTGCACAGTCAGTCTTCCAGTGAAGTACTAAACTCCTGTCATTGTAGCGATGGAAGTGACTGTAATATGGTTTAGACACCTTATTAACTAAGCTTACAACCACCTCTAGGGGAGCTAACTGTAATTGTAATCTCCACATCTGTCTAAAACTACTGGCAAATTTAACATTTGGCTTCTTTTCTCTTTTTCCTTGGGGATGCGTGTGTGTCATCAGTAATACCCACCTTCTAATATACTAATTGAGGCCAATTTTAATCTTCATTAAAGGCTTGTTAATCTTATTAGGGGAGTGTCAATACCGGTCTGGTTGACCAATCTCCTGCTTTAGTCAAAGATATGTTAGAGAGAAATTGAGGCAGTTTACCAGATCATGTTTACAGTATTTCAACTGCTCTTACAAGCCAATTTCTGTCAGAAAACAGGGATCATTGCCAGGAACGCCCAGAATGTATTTTTCTTTCTACGTGGCTATGTAAGCCTGCGTGTTCAGCCTGGTATTAGCAACCGGACAACATTCAGCTACTTAGTACTGCTGAACACAAAACATAACGCATACTTTCTTCCTCGGCTAGAAGGCGTTAGACTCAGATATCTGTTATCAGAAATTATTGTGAGCTGCATGGCCGCGCCGTCGTTCCCATCAGCGCTGTGAGTCGAGGCCTGCTGTTTTCCTCTCTCCTTGAGAAGCGGAACTGCAACGATTGGCACAGAACTTGGTGAATGTGGCACCGAAGCTTAAAACTGCTTATTCAGTGACTCAAAGACCGCATTTTAAATACACTACGTTCACGGTGTCATTTTGATACGGCA
>NW_008824473.1:3192355-3201397 GCF_000699105.1 Pygoscelis adeliae
AGAGCCCGCTCGCTGCCAGGCTTTCAAATGTTTGTGTTTGCATGCCTTCTTTTCCACCAGTGAACTTCAGCCATGTGCAGTTTGAGGATAATGATTATTTTTCTGCACTTCTGGATGTGTGACATCCGTATTAGTGTTGTTCCTCTGACCAAGCTCCTACGTCCATAAGTCATAGGAAAATTAATAGTAAAAATGTCATGGTGACTTACACGTCTTGCTTTGCTTCTCATATGCTCTTTGTCCACATACTGTAAGGTGCATATAATCATATTTCTGCCTACAGGAGGTGTAGGATACATGTACTAACATGAGACCTATGCCCTGTCTGAACATCTCTATTTTTAAGTCAATATGAAGGGGAAGTGATTTTTCAGAAGAGTTTTGGTTGTGGACTATACAACTACTTGTGACAAGCAGCCATCTGTATGCCCGAGTAAAACATTGAATGAGATTCTAGTGAGCAAAAGTTTCTCATGTGTGTTTGAAGGTCTCTTGTCATGAAAAAACAGTGGAAAACATACATGGCATGTGTAGACTAGCTGTTCTTGAGTACAGCTAGATTTACCAACTGTAGCTCCCATACAAAATTTCAGTTTGATCAGTAACTGCTGTCAGTTTGACTTAGTAGTATGTGACTAAAGCAAAAATTTTAATCCTGAGTTAAGATAACGTTGTTTTTTTCTTTTCACCTAATAATTAACCGTATCTCTTGTATAAGACAGAAATTGAAAGGGTGATACTGTGTGCCATGTGTAGGGATGGACACTGAAATAATGTATGCTTAATTGTTGTTGGAATTTGTACTTTGAACAGTGTTGTGGAAGAAGTGATGGTAGTTTGAATGAAATCGATGTCTTCTGTAATGTAGAAGTCATACAGATGTTCTCCAAAATTTCTGCACTTAGGCACGCAAAGGTATTAAGTGTTTACTTTCACTGGATTCTCTACAGTGATATCTGAGCAGTATCCAGATTATGGAAGTTCCTATAATAAAGGTTTTCATGTTTCTCTGATTCCCCCCCCCCCAATATGAATATATATATATATTTTTAAGGTGATTACTTTGGCTATTGCAAGTTGCTGATGGTGGATTAGTAGAATATGGACTGTTAAAGTAATGAAAGGTATGCTATCCTATTTCTCAAATTATATATAATTTTGTTTTGTTTTCTATTCGCTTGACGTTCATGGGAAGTCTGATCTCTCATGAGTGTGTTGCATAGTCATTTAAGGTAGGATTTGTTTGACTTAGCTTTGACTGTCTAAAAGCTAGTTATCTAGTCCAAGGCTGTGATTTCGTGAACGTTTGAGCTCATGATGTGACAACTCTCTGCTCCTGAAAGGAGAAAGCCTTGCTCTTCCTCCTGCCTATTTACTTGGCTCTTTGTTCCTTTCTCCTAGCCAGTACCAGCTGCCTACTTCCACTGCTGATGTAGCTTGTTGGATTTTTCCATGAGCTAGCATGACTCACTGACCTCACAGAAAACCTATTGAGTGTTTTCTGCTTGTTTAAGTGTGTTGGCTTCTTGTGTTAACTCAGTTCGTGGAAAGGTCTGATGAATGACAAATCTAGGAATGGGGATGAAGACAGGAGGAGTGGAACTCACTGGTGACAGTGAGCTCTTGTATTGGATTACACTTTTTCATTAGTTCATTATCTAGTCTTACTGTAGACCCTTAAGCAGGGATGAGAAAGGGTAGTGTTTGAAGAGTCACTTTCATGAGGCTGTGCTTCCTTTGAGTGTCTCACTTACTCTTTCAGGCAAATAGTTTATTGTTTCACAAGACCTTAGCTGATTCGATTAGAAAAAAAGAAAAGAAAGAGCGTAAAGAGATCTAGAGTTCTGACAGAAGCAGGCAAATGGATTAAACCATGCATTGTGTGAAACAGCTGTTTGGCTTTCAACAGATTTTACTGAGAATTTTACTGCTTGAACAAAACATGGCATAAGGCTAAATACTGTTAATTTTTTTCATCAGTAGTTGCAAAATTACATTCATTGTATCATCCAACTGTTTAAAACAGTGTTCAAATATGATAAATTTATGTGTTTTAAGTGTGGCTGTGGTATGGAAAGCAGAGCCATGAGTGAGTTATATATGTTACCCAGGTGAATTACCAATACATGCTGAAATAATGTAATTTGGTTATGCCAGGTAAGCTAGAAGGAAGCCTTGTTGTTGTAAACAACATACAATAAAAATTGTAATATAAATAAATAAAATTATATGGTATCTTCATATTTTTCTCTAAATACAAGTATTCTCACCATTTTAAGTGCTTGTAGCAAACAAAAAGTTAAAATTAAGTAGCTGAAAAATCTTGTAAAAGAAAAGCCCTTTCACGATGTGTAGATATAAAGAAGAGGGAGATGTGAAGTAAGTCTTTAAGCAAGAGTTTATTTGCATCTCCCAGTATGCAAATAAACAATTCGAGAAGAAAGGCAAAGCAAAGGTGATTCTTGGAAATATAATTGAGTTACTTCACTTAGTTAGATATTCTACAATAATTATTGCTGTTTTAGCTACTGAGTGTGCATTTTTTAGGTTTCAGGACTCTGCACCAATACCTTTATATGTATACCTGCACAAAATGATGTTAAGATTTCATAGTATGAATTCGGGGCAACTGATGCAAGTTCTGTAACATGATAAAATTTGGCAAATGTATAGGTGGAGAATTAATTTTAGATATGATGTGGTTTTAGTTTCTTTAAAGTATGTTTTATGGTTCTCTACTTCTTGAACAGATCTCCAAGAGAGGAAGAAATTTTAATTAGTGTTCCTTTAAAGTATTTCTCAAAAATTATGGGTGTAGTCTTGTATAGTTTTGAAGATTATTTAAGGTCTGTTCGTTGACTATGAGCAAGTACTGTAAGCCATTAGCACAGAATAAATTCTTGTTAGTAATATACTTACCATATTTGTAGCCCTAAACGATGTTGACTATTGATGGTTCACTGCCAGGAATTATTTTACCATTTGGGGAAATAAAACAAAGTTTTTTATTTGTAAGAAAGTGAGTAGGTTAAATATTACAAGTTGCTATTAATGATTTCAAGGAAAGAGCTCTCGTGAAGTATTGAAATCTCTGTTATTGCAGTTTGTTTCACAGTTGTCACCCGGAATGCAAATCATGGAACGTGCCACTAGGTGTCCCTGCAAGCCAAAATAGTTTTGTTTCCTTAAATACACACTGCTTCGGTTTTTGTAGTCTGAAACAACTGTTTGTAAGCTACAATTTTTTCCTTCTGTTCTTTCCTTTTTTTCTTTTTCATGAAATCTTCATGCAGATGAATACATGACCAGGTGTGTGTCTTGCTTTATAATTTGTGCACTTTTTGGTAGTAGCAAAAGCTGTGAGGAGAGAATATACTTCCCACCTGCAGCAGCTTGGAATTGAGAGTACAAAAGGTTGCATTTCCATTTATCTTTTCCTTTTGGTTGATATGCTCTCAGAAAATGCCATGGTTTTTTGGTGTCTTTGACTTTATATCTCTTATGCCACTTCAGAAATACTTCTTATTCAAGTAAGCTGCAGGATTCAGACCCGACTTTAAATCCTGTGTTCCTAATTCTGAGCTTTGGCTTACAGCTTGATAGTTACATTTGGTATCTGTAGCTTATGAAAGCAAAGACCTGAGACAGAGAAAGGTACTATTGCCTGGTGTTGGGTTTTGTTTTTTTTTCTCCCCCCCCCCCGGCAGTGATCATGATAGCCCTGTTGGTATGCTTAGAAATTCTTGGGGATGTGCTGCCTTGGGTTTTCTCTGTGTACCAGAACTTCATGTTCTCTCACATGGTTTACTGTCCATAGGATCACTGACCAGTTCTCCTCATACAGCTGTTGGTTTAACAGTTGAAAATGTTTTCATATTGAGTTTGGAAATTGCTGTTGTCCTTTGTTTCTCAACAACCAACAAAATTCAGGAATGAAAAATAGATACTGTATTGATTAGAAGATTCTTCAGAACTTGTGCTATTAATGTTTGAAATTGGTTGTGCATATAGGACAGTCACTGAGGAGAATGTTCTTTATTCTGATTTCTTACCCCTTATTCTCTCAGCAAATTTGAGTAAAGCAGGATACGAAGTCGCTGTTGTTGCTTTGCCTATACTAGTGTTGTAACTCCAGTAGATTTTCCTCGGACCTTTTTCCATCTTAGTGATGAAGGAAGGAAAAATGGGAAAGAAAACTTAAATGTAAGACTTTCTTGACATTATTACATCTTTTAGTGGAATGAACACTGACTTCCAATGTTTATTTTCCTATGTGGAAGACAGATTTTCATCTTGCTGTTAGTTCAGTGGTTTATAAAGTCAAACAGTAAGCATTTAAGATAGATCCATGAAAGACTGAAAGAATGGAATGGTACAAAACATTGTATATTCAACAGTATATGTAAAGAAGGTGAGGCACTTGCAGTGATGGTGGAGATTTAACATTTTTCCTGTTCGAGTTTTATTTTGTACAAAGTTACACTTTGTACGCTGCAAGCATGGATTTCTTAGAAATCACTTTAGAAGTGTCAGTAATGATCAGATTAATACATCTTGCTTCTAATATCGAAAAGAACTAATGAGGCATATTAGAATACTTCCTTGTTTCTCAGCATCTGTTGATTTGCAGATTCCTCACACCAATCTGATGTTGTCACATTTAGTAAAACTCTTTCTGAAAAGGTCACAAGAAACCACGAAATAAACTTTGAAAACGAGGAAGTGACAAGTGTCAATGATATATTTCAGGGCTGAACTTTGGACAGATATCTGTCTTCCAGACTGTCCATGAAACCTTAACTCTTCTCCAGAGAGTGCTTGATAGGAATTCAACGGTGAGAGTTATCTGCCTTCCTTCCAGCTGAAATGATGGTGTGGTGTATTGAGTAGTACAACTTGTTAGGTAGTGTGACAGACTGTGACTCTGATAAGTAATAGTAAAAGCTATATGTGTCTGATGTCTGTGACCTCTGCTTGAACCCTGGTTAACAAGGCATAATTAGGGCATTACTAGCATCATAGTTTGATCCTCAGTGTACAGCATAAGTAAAAATAACATTTTATGTAATCTGTCAGATAGAAGTGCTTGTGCTTATTTTGTATTGACTCAAATAATCTCCATGTTTAAGTTTATTCTGTGCCACTGGAAGGACTATTACTTTTCAGGGCAGGCAGAATGAGCAGAGGAGTTGCCCTTTCAGTAGAAGTTTCTAACCTGAGTTACAGCAGAGCAGGATTCTTCTGTACTGAAAGCAAAAGCAGCATGTGAAATCTTTGAACTGTGAATGTACATGATTGCTAATTACATGTCCTTGTATTTGTTCAGGTGACTTGATCTTCTGGGATGTCAGCAGAAAAAGTGGATGGCATTGTAGATTAGTTATAAGTTAATTTTTATTTTGTCCTTTCCGTACTCATCGTGAACAGTCATCATAAAATGGATGCTTTGGGCAGTCTCCTTCCTTCCGTGGTTGGAAATGGTGATACGGCTAACTCACAAGAATTACAAAAACTTCTGATTGATGAAAAAATGCGATGTGAACACCATAAAGCAAATTATCAAACTATAAAGGCAGAACATCTAAGGTACACTAATTTAAACAGATTTTTTCTTCATTTGAGCTGTTAAAAGGTGAAGCTAAATGTTAGGTGGAAGGGATTTGTGTGTGTTAGCTATTTCTGTATTTAAGGACAGATTTGAGCATTGGTCATATTAGAAAATAAACAATTCAAAATATCTTAAGACATTGCAGATTATGTTTCTGCAATACTTTTTATGCTTATAAATATGGGATAACTTTTCAGTATATTACAGGAAGAGGATATTAGTAAGCTTAGTTCTAACTTGGTATTTGCTTCTGCACGTGAGTTTTTTGAGCTTTAAGATCTAATTTTAGAGGGTAAATGTAAAATAAATATGTATTTTATCTTGCAGATTACAGGAGGAATATACAAAATCACAAGATGAACTGAAGCGGTTGTTAGTTGAAAAGCAGACTGTACATGACAAATTTCAGTTTCTTCTTGCTGAATATCGAGAGGAGTTGCTGGGTAAAACACAAGAGCTGGAAAAACTGAAGATGCAGGTGAGAATTTACTGGCAGGACTTAATATGAATTTTAATCCTGTAATAGGGCCATGCATATATTTCTGCTTATGTAACATGTATATACCTAGCTTGCATATATTTCAGATATCTTGAAATTCACCCAATCTGAGTAATGTTTCTTCTCTAAAGTGACTATGGGTTGAAATTATTGTTTTTTTGTTTAACTGAATCTTCCAAATCCTGTTGTTATGTGCTATGTCAATAATAAGACCCTCAGTCTTTGTCTGTGTGTGCTCTCCTGTTAGTGGGAGAATCATCTGCCCTGGGGGATAACTTAGATGCCTAAACCTGTTAGGATAAGTGACTGGAAAAATAGACATTTGTTTCTCTTTGTGATGACAGCTTTCTTCATCTTAAAAAAAATCCCAACAAACACAAAAACAGACAAAAAAACCCAATGTTTAAGATAACTTGGATGACGCTTTCTATAACTGCTTGTTTGCTTAAACTAACACAGGACATGTTCTTAGGAAACAAATAGAGCATCTAACAAAGGATCCCAGACTCTGAATGGAGATGTGCCTTGGTACCATAACTAGAATTAGATTTCAGGGACTTCAGGGTACAGATAAGTGGAAGAAAAGTAGAATAAATTACAGGTCGTGGATGAAATTTTTTTTTAACACTTTTTCTTGGTAGATAGTTTGCTGTTTTAACCATACCCAAGAAAACTTAATAAAATACCATGCAGCATGGAGCTTAAGGCAGGGAATCTTTCCTGGTCTTAGTTTCATTTCAAACCAGTACCCATGTATCTGGTGGAGAACATGTATCTAATGTGTTTTACAAAGAATTGGTTTGGTATTGCTCATTTTGATTCTTTGGGGTTGGTTCACTTACTGTTTAAGTTTTTCCATATGCTAATTCTTTATCTTTTATGTATGACCACTTTTCCTTCCCCCCTTCCCCCACAAAGGAGATAATTCAGCTTGACATTTGTATTGCTTCTACCAGTAAATACTGACATTTTAAATGCTTCTGTTATCTTCCCAGAATATGTTTAGTTCACTAGTATCATGATTTTTTGCTTCTGTAACTACTACTGAAAATTCTTTAGAAAAACATAGAAAATTAAACAGGATTCCTAAAATCATATTTGAAATACTTTATTCCTGGCTATTTGTCCTATCACAGTGTAAATAAATGAATATGACTAGTTATTTATGATACCTTTCTGTCTTAAGGTGCTATTTGTAAAATGATACGAAGGCAAAAGTAAAACCTCAGAAACAAGCAGGAATTGGAATCTCCTATGACAGAACGTTATCGGAAGCTAGAAAATGTAAGTAGTAAGTGTTGAAATTCTGTTTCATTTAGAGTAATGATCACCATTTTATAGTTGTTCCTAAAACCTTAGGAAATTAAAACTGAAAGGGGAGCAAAGTATGACATTCTTTACCTGGTACTTTCCAGTACTGTTGCCCCAGGCAGTGAAGGTTGAAACTCCAGAAAAGGGAGTAGGAGGGATTCAGTTCATCAAATATAACTTGTGAAATTATAGGAACATTGCATGGACATTTGAAGGAAATAAATCTGAAAACTTCTCTGATTGATGTTTTTGGTCTTTTTATCTAACTTAGGAAGTGGAAAAATACAGAACAGAATATAACAAACTTCGTTATGAACATACTTTTCTGAAATCAGAATTTGAACATCAAAAGGAAGAACATGCACGTATTTTAGAAGAGAAGAAAATAAAATACGACGCTGAGGTGCATACATTTTAAGCTACTGTAAAATTCTATCCGATGACAAAGCTGCTTGAACATTGTGAAAATGTTGGTACTTGATGTGTTGTCAGTTTGACACCTTTTCATAATGTAGTGTTTGTTTCTGTTCTCTTAATTCTCAAAACACTTGTGACTTAGCCTAAAGCTGTCTCTGTAGGTTTTTTCAGTCATGTGTCGCAATACTTGTGACTTAGCCTAAAGCTGTCTCTGTAGGTTTTTTCAGTCATGTGTCGCAATATGATTCGTGCTATTATAAGTAAGAATAGACTTGCCTTCTGATAAATGACAGCCAGTAGCTTTGCTTAATGCTTTTTTTTAGTCGCATGTGTGATGGAATTTGAGACATTACGCTAATCTGAAATTAGTAAGTTATCTGAGCAATGGATGTAAATTTAATTTTAAATTACTTATGTGGCAACTAATCCAAGAAGAAGGCAGCAGAAGATGCCCTTGTCTGTTAATACCAGACAAGGGTACATTTTGCAACTAAGTTGAATCATGCCAGTGATGGTCAAAAGTATACTGAAAACTTTTTGGTAACTTTATTTCAGTTGTATTAACTCTTGAAGAAACCATTCATGAATTTTCTGTTTCAGAATTGGACTATCAGAAGTGTAGCTAAATAAATTGCCGGCTTATTTATGTTTTAAATATATGCAGCACTGTAAATGAGTGTTGCATATGTAATTTGCATATTCATTTAAGTATTTGTCTGGGAGCATATATCTGGAGATGTGTTAGTCCAAACATGAGACAAATCAAAGCAATGATGGCTTTCAACGTCAATCCTAATTTGCAAATGCGATGCATTAAAAACAGAACAGTTGTCCTTCCCAGAGCTAAATCCACATGCTGCCTTACAGCCTGCTTCTCTTGTGGGCTTGTTGAGTTTGTGCTAGTCCTGCAGCTAATTAGCACGCTTGCAGAGAATGAAACTACCTTGAGCCCAGGGCACAATGTGATCTAGTTTCTCTCTCTTAGAGCCTTTTTAACCTTCCATGCCATTTAGTACAAGGAGGCTACAAAAACATAGAATCATAGAATCATTAAGGTTGGAAGAGACCTCCAAGATCGAGTCCAACCGTCAACCCAACACCACCATGCCCACTAAACCATGTCCCTAAGCGCCTCATCTACCCGTTTTTTAAATACTTCCAGGGATGGTGACTCAACCACTCCCCTGGGCAGCCTGTTCCAATGTTT
>NW_008824473.1:3202333-3215644 GCF_000699105.1 Pygoscelis adeliae
GCTAGGCGGGTCACCTGGTCATAGAAGGAGATCAGGTTGGTCAAGCAGGACCTGCCTTCCATGAACCCGTGCTGGCTGGGCCTGATCCCCTGGTTGTCCTGCACATGCCTTGTGAGCACCCTCAAGATGACCTGCTCCATAATCTTCCCCGGCACCGAAGTCAGGCTGGCAGGCCTGTAGTTCCCCGGATCCTCCTTCTGGCCCTTCCTGTAGATGGGCGTCACATTGGCAAGCCTCCAGTCATCCGGGACCTCCCCCCTTAACCAGGACTGCTGATAAAACATCCTAATTCTTAAATGATGGCTTGGGCATGTCATGCAGTAAGTGTTTGAATCTCCTCATAAAAGGGATTTGGAGGGCTTTTGCCACAGAAATTGGCTTTGCTCCATAGAAATCACTGATGCAACTTCTAAAAGCACTGCTGCAGATCAGAGTTTGGGTTAGTCTCCAAATATCAAGTGAACTCTTACATGCCTTACTTTCTTACTCTTTTGCACCCGATACTACATTCAGCCCATGTAACTCATTTTGAAACACTAGAATCTATATATTTATAATATGTTTGTTACTTACAGTCTCAAGATCAGTTTGTACCTATCGTACTACCTTGTAACAGAAAGGTGGGGTTTGTTTTTTTTTTGCTTTATTTTCTGTCTGACAGGGCCAAATCATGTTGGCTGTCTTGAGTTACTAGCGGATTTGAGTTCTGTTGTGGTTATAGAATTGTGGAATCATAATGTAAGTTGGAAGAGACCTCCTTCTAGTCTAACATCCTGCTTAAAATATTGAAGGGTTGCTCGGGGCCATGTCCAGTTGAGTCTTGAACATCTGCGAGGATGGTGATTCCACAACTTTTCTGGGCAAACTATTCCGGTATTTAACCATCTTCACGGTAAACTTTTTTTCCTAATATCTAATTGGAATTTCACATGTTCTGACTTGTGTCCATTGCCTCTCTTCCCATCACCATACATCTCCGAGAAGAGATCTATCTTCTCTGTATCCTTTTGTCGTGTATACAGAGGAATAGTCTCCCCTGAGCCTTCTCTTCAAGCTGAAGAGGCGTAGTTCTTTCAGCCTGTCCTTATATGTCATGTTCTCCAACCCCCTGACCGTCTTGGTGGCCATCCACTGGACTTGCTCTGGTCTGTCATTATTCTTCGTGTACTGGATACAGACTCCAGAAGCTGTCTTACAGGCACTGGAAGGGGACAAAGGATCACTTCCCTGGATCTGCTAGCTATCCCTCTGCCAATCTGCCAGGATACAGTTGGTCGTCTTTGCTGCAAGGGTACTCTGCTCACTAATGTTCAACTTGTTGTCCACTAGGACCCCCAGATCCTTTTCCATGGAGCTGCTTCCTAGACAGTTGCCCCCAGCCTGTACTGTTGCATTGGGTTACTCCATCCCAGATGCATGACTTTGTTCTTGCTCTTGTTGAAAAGGTTCCAGTCAGCCCATTACTTCAGCCTGTCCAGATCCCTCTGAATAGCAGTTCTACTTTCCAGCACATTGACCATTTCCCCCCAGTTTGGTGTCACCCGCAAGCTTGCTGAAAGTGTACTCTATCCCATCATCCAGATCACTAATGAGGACATCAATCAGTATTGGACCCTGTACTGATTTCAGAAAGACCCCGCTAGTTACAGGCAGTCAGCTGGGCTTTGCACCACTGATCACTCTTTGAGCCTGGCAGCCCAGCCAGTTTTCCACCCATTTTATCATCCACTTACCCAGCCCATATCTCACCACTTTGGTGAGAGAAAAGACTATGGGAGACTGTATCAAAGGCCTTCTTAAAGTCAAGGTATATGAGATCCACTGCCCTCTCCTTGTCTGCAGTGCCAGTCACCTCTTTCTAGAAAGCAGAGAAGTAGGTCAGGCATGATTTGCCCGTGGTAAACCCTGCTTTCCATCACCTTGTCTTTCATGCATTTAGAAATGGCTTTTAAGAGGTTTTGCTTCATAACCTTCACAGAGACTGATGTGAAGCTGACTGTCCTGTAGTTATCTGGATCCTTCTTCTTGCTCTTCTTGATGATGGGTGTGCTGTCTGCCTCTTTCCAGTCATCAGGAACCTTCTCTGATCACCATGACTTTTCGAAGATGATAGAGAATAGCCTTGCGATGCTACTAGTGAGTTCCTTCAAAATGCTTGGATCCATTCCAAGGACTTGTGTGTCCAGTGGATTAAATGATCCCTAAGATTTTCTTCCTCTATTCTGGGTACTGCTTTACTCCCACAGAATGCTAGGGGGCTCAGGGACATCTGAGGCCCGAGGACGGGCCTTATCAGTAAAAACTGAAGCAAGAAAGGCATTGAAGAATGGGTCTGTTGATTTTCCTATTCTAAGAAAGAAAATAAATGTGAATGTAATTTCTCAATATTTTAAATGCACACTGCTGCTCTTTCCTGAATTGTCAACTGCTGTATTTGTTGCTGCCTGACACCTAACCAATATAAAAGCTTTTATTTTTCTGATTAACAACTATCAGATTGCAAGGCTGGATAAAGATAAAGAAGAACTCCATAATCAGCTGCTTAGTGTTGATCCCACGAGGGACAGTAAACGCGTGGAGGCACTCTGTAGAGAAAAGGCACAACTGTATCAGAAATTAAAAGGCTTAGAAGCAGAAGTAGCAGAACTAAGAGCAGAAAGAGACAATTGTGGTGTGCAAGCAGAAAATGTTCAAAGAGTACAAGTACGACAGTTAGCTGAGATGCAGGCCATGACAAGGTCTCTAGAGGTAAGATTTTTTTTTTTTTTTTTTAAATTTTGCCTCCTTGTAGAGTGTAGTGAGAATAACACTTGGCCTGATAGAACTGTCACTGAAGTCACTGATAATTTTGCCAATGACTCCACAATTTGAACTTGTACGTTTCAGATTTAAAAACAAATTGTAAGCACATTGTGAGTACTGCCAATTCAACTTTGGAAAGGTGGAGAGCTCAACTGAGAGATTGTGTTGAATGATCTCCTTTCTAAACATGCGAGTGCTATCCATCTTTGCAGTCAGTAAGATGCTCATGTCAGCACTTGTCACTTGGCTAGAGTTAGAAACTGATGACAATATGTTAATAATCTGCTACAGTAAATTTTTTGTTTTTTTCAGAAATGTCATATGATGCTCCGCTATTTCTTTAATCCTTTCCTCGTGTGTCGTCTTCTTTCTTGCCTACCTGTGTCTCTCCTTTCTCCAACACATTACTGCAATTGTTTAGTTCTTGGCTGTTGCTCTCCCTTAAAGAACCTTTAGCATTTCTGGCCTGTTGCATGTTTCCCAGGGTTCCACTGTATTCCTCATCTGTGGTCTTCAGTTCTCCTGTCGGTGCTTGCTATCTCTCTAGGTAGTGAGTCTTTCCATGTAGATTTCTCGCACAGTTGCAGCATACAGATGGATGGTTCATTTTCCTTTTTACTGTTATCAGTGCTGTATACCTTTGTTACAAAATGCTCTGATCACAACTTAAAAAGAAAAGTGCTGTAATATTCCTAATTTAGAAAACTTAAAAAAAAGTCCTGCTGGAAATAGGTGAGTTTGGAAAAAGGAAGGTGAAATCGTAGGTTAGATTACCTTTTTGATACTTAGTAAAGCTCAGGGTCTTGAGTCTATAATACTCACAGTAATTGCATTTTATTTCCTCTCCATGATGTTAATGCTTCAGTTAGTATAACTGCATAGGCCAACATATGACATCTTTTTCAGCGGCACTTACAGTCATACTGGTGTTTACAGCCCAGTAATTTACTGGTAGGAATACCTGCTGCCTCCTAACCGAGTCAGATTACCTCTGCCCCTTGTGAAGTAGGATTGAAAATGTGTGTGATTCTGTGCAGGCAGTGTTAGTAAAAAGAGTTGTGACTTTTGAATAAAATGCAAGACCATTGTTGTATTGGAACATATTGTTGAGCAAAGATAAATATTTATATATTATATTATTATATAATATAAAGGGTCAGTAATATCTGAAAGCCCAGGTCAATTGAACCTTTCAAGTGAATAGCAAGAGACAGCCCTGCTCCAAAAATCTTACAAATACCTCCTTTATTCAAGGCAGAAAAGAAGTCTGCTGAACTACAGATTGATCGAACTGAGAAAGAACTACGGATGAGTCATGAGCAAAACATTCTCTTAACTAGTAAACTTCACAAATCTGAACGAGAAGTCAATTCCTTAGCTGCTAAAGTAAGTGCTTTTATGGTATCTGAAATACATTTTTCATATCCTGTTATGTTTTTTTCTGCTTATATTTTACATTAAGAATAAAATAACAATGTCTTCTGCTGTGACTTAAAATAGGTTTGGAATTTTTTTTCCCCCAATTTCAGTTGAAAGATATAGAATATGTGACTTTACAGGAAAAACATCATCCCTAAAAGTATCTGTAAAGATTGAGGTTATGCTCTTTTTATTTAATATTCTAGATCTTTTTTCTAAACAGAACAGGGCTCAAAGACATGTCTTTATATTCATGTTTTTAGTACTCATGAAAACAGCCAGCCTTATGTGATGGAAACAAGCATTACTTTTTAATAGTGTGTAAAGTGCAATAGAGCTTTAAATTGATTTTTTTTTGTTTTTCTTTTTTTTTTTTTAAATGCAGCTATGGCTTCTGGAGGTCTTAAAAAGTATCCTCTGAATGGGCTATGTTAGCTACAGGAAGCAAGCTACATTGGAATCACTTGTGGAGATTTAAGTTATATTAGAAGCAGGATAGTCACATTAGCATAGCATTCTTCTTGGGCTAATGCCAACACAGCTTGTACAAAAACATTTCTGTACGGGACGGCATCATATCGTTTGAAGTAGATCATTGTCTTGTAACATGTTTGAGTATCTTAGTTGTTGGGTTGGCACCAGATCTTAGAAGTTTCGTTCTATGTTTGTATGCTTTTTTTTTTTTTGAGATCTTAGAGAAATTTCTAGAAAAATACTTAAGCAAAAAAAGATCAGAAGGCTTCTAGTTTAGGGAAAACCTGAAAGTGCTTAAGAAACTTGACGTCATTGTTTAGTATTTCAGCATAATTAGAGTAGTATGGATGCCAGATTCGGAGTTTTATCTGGTTGCAGTGACTCCTCAGTTACACAACTTAAAAAAGACAGATCCTTTATGCAATTCCATATGTGACTATTTCAATAAACAAGAAAAATCGAAACACTAGTAAACTGTTTTACCTTCAAATGTTGCAGAATTTACATTGCTTTATTTACACTGCTTTATTTACATTGCTTTATGTAAATTTAAGTTAGGATACTAGTCCTAATGAAATAGTTACTTGGGTAAATATTAGCTTCCTGCTGTTTCTTATTCCCTCCTTTCTGGAGAGAATACTGGGTAATAAATTTTTATCACATCTGTCAGTTCCTAGTAGCAAATTTAATCCCCTGTGTTTTCTTACCTTTCTGGAGAGGCTTTAGTTAGTTATGAACTAACTGTAAAGCCAGTAACTTTGGTCTTGTATATCTAGCTGAATGCAGAATTATTGTAAGCTCTCTGTTGTCTTAAAGCTATCCTGCATTTCTGAATATACTTTCAAAATAACACTGACATGCGCTTTGTATGGGTACAGCAGTTAATATTGTCATAATATGCCTCAAGAAAGATACAATACAGGAAGAAAACTTTGGCTTCTACCATAGTTGTTCTTTAACAATCTCAGATTTCATTCAAAACAGGCTTTACATGCACATTTATGCATGTGAAGTATTTCATTTTGGTCCTTAATCCAAAAAAGTTCTAATTTACCGTAAGAGCAGTATATACCTATACCAGTATTTAAAACCTCTTTATACAATGTGTCATACTTGTCTCACATGAATAATAAATGAGAGGGGAAAGCTTCTGTTAAAACATTCTTTAACCAATGGTCTATCAGAATATATAGAAGATTGTTACAGTCTTTACTTTTTGTATCAACTGGTGTTCTCTGCTCACCTCCAGAAGTAGGAGAAAATTAAAATGTTCAGTGGTGTTTCTTGAAGGGCGGAAAGTAGAAACTAATTTCTATACTAACCTCCACCCCCTTCTGCACCCACTCAAACTCACTCCTGAGCACAGGTGCATGCATTTGTCTTCTGGATTTTGTGCCTTAAAAAAGCCACCTTAAATCTTTACAAGTTGCCCTGAAATGTTCTCAACTTAGTATTTAAGCAACCAAATCCACCGTGCAGTTACTTAATAAGCTACTATGTCATTCTTAACCTTTTGCCACTTGTGTATGCTAGCAGGTTGTAATTACATTGTCATTGTGAATGGATTTTCATTATAAGTGCTTTCCTCTAGATATTTAATTCTCATTGACCATGTAATTACTGCGTACAAATGCCTAAACTATAGAAAGTTTCCATGCAAGCAGTAATTGTCTTTGATTTGATGTTCTTAAAGCTCGTGCTTTTATGAGGCCATTTGATGTAGATGTCACAGTTGTAGAGAAGTATTTGATTTAAAATGCACTTCAAAACTATGAAGACCTGGATTTTGAGAAAGTAGTGTAGCACTCCAGGAGGTCAGAGGGACTATAAGTAGTTACCAAATTGAAATTACTTGGGGGAGCAATTGATAATGTGGTTTTGCATATCACTGTTTTGTTTTACTTAGGGAGATTAAATTTATTTTAGCTTGACTCTGAGGGATCTTTAGTCAGAAGTGAAGTATGTGTAAACTGACACGCTAATGCTTGAGTTAGCGAGGCATCAGGGTCTTAGGCAATTTGGATCAGTGTCATAGCAAGATATTTCCAATGAGTAGTCTTTTCAGAAATACCCCCAAATTCAGAGGCTAGCTTGTAGAATGTGTAGTATTTACTCAGAAACCACGTTTTTACAGGCAATCCCGCGCATCTGTGCGTATATCACCAAGGCTTCTTAAAAGAGTAACTTTTCTACACTGTAGCTTGTAATAACTGGCTGGTTAACGATGAAATACATGTCAATAGTCAGACAGCCTGGTTCCTGGAATATATGTTGTGTTTGAGCACTTCAATTTTTTTAATCAGGGAATATATAAAACTTGCATTTCAAGATGACTGACAATTTATTCAATAATCTTCAGTGTGTGACTTGAGGAATTAATAAAAACCTGTAATAGCACTGATTATGATTTGGGGAATCAGATGATGTCAATAGCTTTAGTGTTACAGTATCTATACAATCACCATTAAAAATTATCTACGAGAGTGGATATTCTGGATTGGCTTCAGGAAAGCAGTGGATGAAAAAAAATATTTAAGTCATGTCTAAAATAAGCGTAGTCCATGATTATTTGGCAGATTTTCTTGTTAGCAAAGTATCACATGAAAAACTTACTGTAAAGCTGCAAATATATATATATATATTAGTTGTTTTTTTTTTTAATTCATAGGTAGAAGAACTTAAACATTCACATAAATTGGAAATAACAAATGTCAAACTGGAGGCAGCAAGAACAAAGAGTGAGGTAGAAAGAGAGAGAAACAAGATTCAAAGTGAAATGGATGGTAAAATGTGCAATTAATTTCTAATGATTTCTTTTGTAACTTCTAGTAAGAATACTACAATTATTTTTCCTCCAAACATTCCCCAGCAGCCTTCACCTTCTACTGCTGGTCTAGGTCATAGATGTGACAATTCATTTTGTATCTGAAATAACTGTGTTGTTTCACTTAGTCTACTAGGTTAAGAAGAACAGGTACAGAACAATTTTGCATTTATGTAAATTAGTGAATTTGTGACACAATTTGAGCATAATCTGTTTCAAATCATGTACTTCATATGGTTATTTTTTCTATTATTGCCAAATTCTAGAGTCTTTCACACTCTGCTTGAAACCTTAGCGTACCATAGGGCTTCAGTGGTTGTTTTGTTTTCTGATTCTGTGTCTGTGGAGTTGTTAACAGTTGGGTAAGGCTGCCGGGTGAAACAAAATACAATTTCTAGCTCATTCTTCGAAGAAAATAGGCAATGTTCTAAGCTACCTAACACAGCTGAGTGTGTAAGCAACTTGAAATAGCTTTCTAGAGTGAAAAGGTCAAAGCTTTCTAGTACTAGTTATGTGTTGATGATTTAAATCACTACACAGCTTTTAAGTGGACTGTCCTCACCGATTTGCCGTAACCCCAAAACAGTACCTTCGTCTTCCTGGAATGGTTGTTTCTGTTCACTTGCTTTAATATTAAGTTCTCTAAGAGCACCTAAAAAGTGGTGTTTCCTGTATCGACAATGCACTTACAGTATATTGTGAACTAAAAATGTTGGACCCTATGGAACATGAAACTAAATACAGGCAAGATTTAAGCTAACTTGAACTTGCTGCAAAATCCAGTTTGCATCACTGAATTAGCTAAATAACCAGGAGTCATTGTTGTAGCATGGTGGCTTATTTGCCAGTGAACACGGGTGTCTTGGTCACAAGTTTTTAATTTGCATCTTTTGTCCTTGCCTATAGAGTCATAATTTTAGAATTGCCTTATTTGGTAATAAGAGTGGATAAAAATGTGAGATTTGTTGTAGCCAGGTTACTATGGTTTCACTGGTAACCATTTACTGTTTACCATAAACTTTTCCATAAAAAGAAAATAACGAATTTTCTTGCTTGACCTTTTTGTAGCTATTGTGGAACACTTTTTTTTTTTTTTTTTTAATATCCAGACACAACTGCTTAGCAGAAATTGCTTTAGAGTTTAAATCTATAATAATATCAACTGTTTAATTACTTCTGTATGTTAAAATAATAAAACCTTGCAGACAGAGATTCCAGTGTAATGGTTACTCTTCAAAAGTTTTTGAAATGTTGCTGTTATACTAAGAAAGGCCATGTCTCTCCTGTTTTTCTTGGTTTTTTTCCCCATTCATTCATTCTATCATGTGAATTGTGTTTTTTAGCTCCCTTTTATCAATTTATAAAGTTATTTTAATACTGGATTTCATCAGGTTGATATCAGTAATGACATTTTAACTTCTTTTAATGTGTAATGCAGGATTGCTGTCAGACAAGGAAATTCTTAAGGCAGCTGTTGAACGTCATAAGGTGCTTTTAGTAGAAAAGGATCGGGAGCTAATTCGTAAAGTGCAAGCTGCCAAAGAGGAAGTTTTTGAAAAAATTGCAGCCTTACAGGATGAAAAGTATGTTTGTTGATTTACTGCTCAACTTCTAAAAGAGGAGTGTTTTGAGTAACTTTTAAAAATGTCATTCTTAGCAACTAGACACTTCTGGCATTTTGGCGTGATTCTTGTGTACCTGTTGAATAATGTCTCAGGTTAGAACTCGAGAACAGATTAGCTGATCTAGAGAAGATGAAACTGGAACAAAATACTTGGAGACAATCTGAAAAGGATCAGTATGAAGAGAAACTACGTGTTGTACAGTTGGCAGAAGAATCTAGCAAAAAGGAACTTCAGCGTTTGCGGTAGTGTGGCTTTTCTAACCTTAACACAAATTCCTCATTTTTTCTGCCCTGATTTCTTTACAGTAGTCAGTGTAGAAGTTTACTATTCATAGATACACAAATGTTCATTATGGTAAATTAAACAAAATTATCTTTTGCATTGTGTAAAAAGAAGGCAGAATTAAAATGGTGTTTTTTTTTTTAAAAAGAACATTTTTCATCCAACCCTCTAAAAATTATATTATTTTAATGAACATTTTTAAGACATAATTTTGCAGTACTCATGTTTGTTAAACTTGGGTCCATGGTGGCTGCTGGCATAGCCCCAGCGTTAGAGTAAACTATTGCTCTTTCCACAATGGCACCATATCAGCAGCTGGCAAACTGGGACCCTAATACATCTCTTTGAGTTAGTTATTATAGTTCTCAGTGAAGTTGTTTTACTATGGTATTTGTATGAAGGTCAGTATGACAAAATGAGCAAAAGTCATACTCCAAAAGCAAACAAATCAACATATTTCTTACTCCTATATGAATTCTAATAATCAATAAAAAATATTTTTAAGCATTGTTTAGTTAAATATTTATCAGCCCTTCAAATTATGCAATATATTCTATCGTCAGACTGATTTGTCCTAACTTCTAACATCTGTATTTTAATTAGATAAAAATAAGGATGTCTTATACAATTTTAGATTAAAAATTCAACAGCAAGCGATTCAGACAGAGGAATTGGAAGAAAAGAAACGTGAAAGTGCTGATCTGAAACAGGTAAGGTTTTATTGCATTGTAATGTTTTATGGAGAAATACAATCTTTCCTGCGGTTACCATGTCCAGCCTTTGAAGATTAGATTGAATTTTTGAGGCTTTCTTTTCCTGAGGGACAAAATGCATATAACAGATATTTAAAAGTGGAAGTGTTCAGAAATCAGTCATGCTTTCCTGGACCTTTATAGATGGATTACAGCTCTTTCCTTCATGCGTGTTGTGGGTACCAAGGATTTCAAAGCTGAATGTTTATAGACTGGTGTATTGAATACGTTTATGCACTATTTAACTGGAGATTCAGTTTCCATGGAGACTTATAAATTGTTTCTAGGTAATGCTTTGCATTTACACTGCATCTCTCATCTGAGGTTCTTCAAGTGCTTAACAGATGTTTCATAAATGAATAAACTAGTGTAAAGAGGTATATTTCTATTGCAGAGTGAATTGATGGCAGTGTTGAAAATAAAACCTAAATCTTTTAACTCCTGCTCGCCCATGATGTTATGTTTAGTAGGTAAGAACATAGCTGTGCATCCAAGTAGTCTGCAAGCTGTGTGCGCTTGAAGTTCAAGGCAATATTTGGTTTTCCTCCAGAAATCAGAAACTGGGGTATCTGAGTGTGCATGTGGTGAGAGGAAAAGGAAAGGGAATTCATCCTTTCTGTGTGCTGCTGGCTGCAGAGGTTGGACTTTTCAGACTCTATACTTCACTTGTTTTTGTGAACTGGTTTGGTACAGCCACTGCGGGCTGTAACGCATTGTGCATTATGAGAGGGAAGAGTCTGGGTAGCTCCACAGCTCAGCTACTAAATGTTGTGCGGTGCTCTAGTTCTGTTCAGCCCTGAGGCTTCATGTCGGATTTCTTAAGTTCTGGGGGACACATCAACAACTGAAGACTCCTGCCTCCCTTTCTCTTTCTCATTTTAACTACAATAGAAAACCTTCCTTGTCTAGTAGTGATTTACTGTAAAGCTTCCGGAGAAGCTTGTTGAGTAAGGAGAAAAGGAACAAATAAGAAAGGCTTATGAAAAGTTAATGCAGCCAGTTGGTGTTCTGCATTTTGCTCTACCTCAGTATCTCAAAATTAATTTAGTTAGTTGCATACCTTCTCAAATGGAAACATTTCATTTCTTTGTAGCAAATGCACGATATGCAACTCCAACTTGCCTCACTTGCTCAGTCAGAAAATAATTTACTGGAGTCTAATCAGAAGCTGAAGGAAATGATAGAAAGATTGAAACAAGAATGTCAACATGCAAGGACTCAGGCAGAAAAAGCTCAACTGGAAACAGAGAAGTAGGTTTTTTTTCTTCTTTTTGGCTTTACTTTTCATATTGCTTGTATTCCTTTCACTTGGATTGCTTACTACGGATTGCAGATTCTGAATAAAGTCTGAAATTAAAAACAAACAGGAACTATCGGACAGCTGTAAAAAATGGCTATACCTTCTGTTATGCAGTATGTATAAAAGCTTTGCTTGTGGTAACTTCAAAAATAGGAGTTTGTTTCCATTCATGTCTGTTACAATTCTTGACTAGTGAAATACACTATTTTTGTAAAATAAGATCCTATTTATATTGAAGAGAATGTCAAACTTATATTAGTTTAAGTGGATCCAGAGTTTCACACACAGTTCTTGTAAGAGTGTTTAAGCATTAAGGGTGAAAAAAGTGCTTAAGCATTGTATTATGCTTTGATAAGGTTTCAGGGACACAGTCTGTATATATGCGTATATACCTTTTTTTTTTTTTCCCCTCCCACTAGATCCTTTTAGGTGAGACGAGGCAAATAAAAGCTTATTGGATATCTTCTAGTTGCTCTCATCAAAATTAAAAATAATCACTTTCCTTTTTTGCACAAGCTTGACCACAAACAATGAAAATATGCTAATAAATGCTGAAGGAAACCAAATCTTGTTCAGAGCCCATACAGTAATGAACACGTTCCTGGAATTTAAAGATTAATTTGTCAGTTAGTCTGAAATGGATATTTAATATTTCCTAGACTAACAACCAAACACATGTCTAATTTGTACTGAATTATTGTGTGGTGGGTTTTTAAAAAAGTCAGCGTCCTAGATTAAATAGAAAACTTCCAAGAGGTATAATGTGGCATTTTTTTGTTTTAACTTTGCTACAAATTGGTACTGCAATTGCTGCTTTGTCATTAGTTCAAGTATTGCTTTTCAGTTTAACGTTTGAAGAAATTATTGCATCAGGACTGCAGAGTATGTTCAGTTGTCAGTAGCATGTTAAATACTTTGGATGATTACTTTAGGAAGGTGTATTCATATTTTGAGTGAGATTGTCACTGTTATTTGAGTGAGACCGTCAGTGTCATTTACATGTTTGTGGACCATAGACCAGTCAGGAGTAGGTTTTCCTGGGAAGGCAGTGGAAGGAACTTGGCAGTCCTCAGAGATCATTGTCTAAGTATGTACATAACGAGAGATGCACCAAGGCTGATACTGCAGAAATTAAGCGGCTTTGCAGCCTACCTGTAAGTCCTCCAGGTCTGTCCTACGGTTACCTGTTACACTGTTGGGACGTGTTTCTGTTCTTTTTCTGACTCTGTGGGTGATAGGGCTTCCTTCCTCAGTTCAGTAACTCTTACGAGCTTGAACTCCAAGAGTTAAGCTGCACCGAAGCAACTTGGCTTAAACAGGAAGTGAAATAAGGACCAAAAGATAAGAAAGCCCAAGATAAAAAGTTTCATATAAATAAAATAATGCCAGTTGAGCCATAAGTAGACGAAGGAGCTGCCTGCCTGGCTGTGTCAATCTTAGGCTTGGAAATGAAAATGTCAAGTGAGAAAAAGGGCTGAAGGCAAATTATGAGACTGATACGTATCAGAGATAAGCTCAAACAGGCACTTGTTAAGCATTTCAGGAACAGCGTTACTGGCATTTTAAAAAAAATCTCATGGCAATTTTAACCACTGTCTCAATGGAAATTCTTTTACTGTTAAGCAGTGCTTTTCGAGAAAGCTCTTTGGTTCCAGGGTAGTAGTAGTTACTTGCAGTCAACAGCAAGGTACAAACCACACTGGGTCTACTGAAAGAACTGTGATGGGTACCAAGTGGGCCAGGATCCTGATTCTGATATGAGAGTGGATGGCTCCCAATACTTCCACTGTGGGGAAGGGAAAGGCTGTTTGGTGAGAAATTTATGGAGATTCA
>NW_008824473.1:3215688-3232001 GCF_000699105.1 Pygoscelis adeliae
CTGTATCAGCCCAGGACTGGAGTGGTATGGGTGCACTGATAGCAAGCCATGGCTTGCATTTCTTAAAAACTGCTGCACAGAATCTCACCATTTGATTTTTTTTATAGTAATGTACTTAAATGTGCAGTTAATTCTTGCCTGCTTTGACCCACAATGCAGATAGCCCAAACAAACAAGGCAGCAGAGAGAGACTGGCTCCTTTCCTATCCACTGCTAGAGAACACAGCCTAATTGCAGTGTGTTTTAACCATGCAAAGGCCTAAACGGGTAACATACGTTGCTGATGATGTGTGTTCAGCTGGAGTGTTGTCTACGAACCATAGCGGCGGGAGCTTCCTGTTGTGTTGGCATTTGTTCTGGTCGGGAGCACACGCTAGTCAAGTCTGTACTTCTCTGTTACAAAGGCGTAGTAGACCACACAGGGCAGCAACCTATTCTCTTACATCTTCCCTTCCAAACAGAGCAGGCAGTCGTCAGCTCTTCTGACAGCTGATGTTTGGCATAGGTGTCTACTGCTGTGTTCCAGTGTGATTATTTGAGCTAAATTTAGAAATTTTCCACGGATGGTTTGGTAACAAGCCAAACCAACAAACAGCCTACAATTAACTAGCTTATTGGAATCAGTTTTCAAAATGTGCCTCATAGTTGAACAAAGCCTAGGGTGTTGTTAAAGCACAGGTTCAATCTTGGTGAATCTTGTGCACAATCAAATTTAAATCAGATCCTTCAAGTATATAAAGGTAGGAGTTGTGAAAAGATGCATCTATTTTAGGAGCCTTGAGGCATTAATCAAATGCACTGCTTTATCTGTATAACCTCTTGATCTTTTTACCTGATTTTTTCAAAGGACTTTAGAATACAAACGTATAGAATGGCTGGAGGAGAAGCATGTGCTTACTCAGCGTATCACAGAGAAAGAAGAGAAATACAACCAAGTGAAGAACAAGCTATGTCGAGCTGCTGTTGCTCAGAAAAAGGCACGTTGACTCTTCCTTTATGAATGATCCAGCTTATGAAAAGTTGAGCTTTACTTTGGGCAGCTAGCATTGTTTTGTTATTAAGAGTTTATTTGCAATCTACTGAATATAGTAGCAAAATATATTGTTTCTTCAGGATTAGCGTAGAACTAGGTTTGAAGGGATATGCAGAAGAATATTACAGCCAACAACTTTGTTATAGTGCCATCAAAGATCTTGTGAGGCTGTGTGTGTGTGTGGGGGGTGTGTGTGTGTGTGTATATGGTTATTTAAGAGGTGGACTTCTTGATTAGTAGGGATGATGTTTTGGATACCAGACAAACGATGTTCTGCTTTTCCTTGATGGAATATTAAATTTTTGTATCTTCTCCTAAGCTGCTTTTTATGACATAACTTGGAAGGAAAAGCTGATTAATTGTTTACAAAAGGTCAAGATTAATTGGCAGTTTTATACACTGGACATATACAGGTTATGAAACGTACCAGTAAGGTTTTTAAAGTTTTTAAAAGTTGAGGTCAATGTGAGCAGGGCCGGGGGGGGAAACCAAATCAAACCAAAACGAAGCATACTTTTTTTGGTCATGTTTATATTTATTTATGTATGGTCATTTAAAGAATGAATTTCGTAATTCTCAAAAACAGTTAGTGTTTGTTAGTACAGTAAGTCTCTGACCAACGAGTGACTGACAGTTGTGCAGCTTTCAGTCGCAGCTATGGATCATTTCCGATCTCTTTTGTTTCCCATCATGGGGATTCAGAACCTTCAAACAACACAGCGCTGCTGCTTCTTAAGGAAGGAAAATCCTAAAAACTGTCACAGCTTTGAAACCATATGCAGTGTAGATTTAATTTTTATAGGATCTAATCTATCAAGGCATTACTTAGCTCTGTTTGAAATGTCTGTTTGACAGAGAAAGACGCTCACTGATAATAAACAAAGGAGGATGCAAGAGAAACTAGAACTTTTGGAAGCCAAGATAGAAGAGCTAGAAAAAGAAAATCAGGTGCTAAATAGGTAATAAACTTTGCTTTTTCTGAACTTGAAAAATGATATACACCCAAGATCTGACTTACAAATATGAAGTAATTTTGAAGATGCATGACAGTTTAGTAACTGGAGTCCCATCAAATGACATTTTCAGCATTAGGATTCTTTGAATAGAATCCATTTAGGATGGACAGCTAAGACTTTGGGACAGCTGCGGGGCTGTCTCTTCAGGAAGAAATGGAGGAAAAATATCTGACACGCAGTTGCAGGAATCCCTCAAAAGAAGGAAGTATGTAAAAAAGGAGATGTGGCAGTGAAGCACTGTTAGAGTTGAAAGTACGGTATGTGAAAATAAATGGAAGATGGGAAAGAAAAAGACTTTGGAAGAGAAGCAGACTTAGCGTCCTCTTTGAAAGACAAGCTATTTTTTTTCTCTTTTTTGCGTACCTATGGAGGGCCTGATTCAGGTAATTAATTTAATGTGGCTCCTGCGGCTCACTACTGTGAATGCTATTAAAAGCTTAATTTATTCCATGTAAATTCTAATCTGTAATACAGCAGATAGCTTAACGGGTAGAGGGACTTCTAGATAGACATTTAGGGAGAAGCATGTGGAAGAATGGAAGAAACAGATCTTCCACCTTCCAGTTTTTCTGGTATATAGTTTTCCTTTGTAGGCATAATAAACAGTAGAGTACTCGTGGAGAGGTATGCTTCTGTGTTGGGATAATAAAGATTTTGATTTCTTAGAAATCTCTTACTTCCTAGGCAGAATGTTTCCTATGAAGAATATGCACACCTCCAGAAGAGACTAAAGGACTTGCAACGTAGACACAACGAATTCCGGAGTTTAATTCTGAATCCTAACATACCGTCACTCAATCCAGTCAGTACAATGTCATCATCTGCCTTGCCTCCTGGGCCTGAAGCGTCCTTCCCCCTTCTTCAGGTGGTGATGTATTACAAGTTGTGAAAGTAACACAACGAAAGAGGGTACTAGAACAGTCCTTCATTACAGACCTTAGTCTTAAGGAAGGAGTATTTGATCTTTGAACAGAGGAAGGGAACTTTGAGGAATGCTTCTAGTGCTGTTCCCTTCCTCGCAATAGGAGGGAGTTCTTGAAAGACAAACGATGCGTTACAGAATGTAACAAACGGGCAGTGTTAACCTGGCTCTCCGTACTTTGTCCTCCTCCTGAGAGGCTTTAAACGGCTCCTTCTGGGCAAGAAATACCATAGTGGTGTTCTCACACCATGGTTTCGTTATTAAAAAGCAGCATTGCTGCCCTGGATTTCTTGTGTGGTTAAAGTTTTACTCACTCTGGTGAGCTTCTGAGGGTGAAAATCTCTCTGGCTGACGTTGACCAGGCTGACTTTACAGATTCTTGGTAGCCGAGACCTCAGGTCTGCGTGCTGCTTCATCTGAGAGGAGGAACGCCTGCACGCCTATTTCAAAAAAAATCCTGCTGATGCTGTTCATCGTGAATGTCAGAACAATACCCACAAAACACCGAGGAGTAAAATTTAAGGAATAAGGATATTTTGGACTTCACAATTTTTATTTTAAAATTGTTAATTCAAGGAAATGAAACTATTGCTCATTTTGGTCCCTTGTAGGTGTGCAAAATGTAACAGAGCCACTTTTTTTTTTTTTTATAATTTCAAGGAGGAACAGCATCAAAGAGAGCTTTCCGTGCTTCGCAAGCGGTTGGAAGAACTAGAAACCACACAGAGAAAACAGCTGCAAGATCTTGGACCATCTAGAGAGCGAGTAACGGTGGGCGCGTACAGGGACTTGGCTAGAAACAAGGTCGCTGGAGAAGGCGATGCGCAAAGTGAGGACTCCAAATAAACTCTGCAAACTCTACATGCTGTTAGTGTTCATTAGCTTATCCTTTGTACAGGCTTTTAATATTTTGCCAAAACCATGCTTGTATGTGCCTGAAGAGCATAAAATATATTCTGCACAGTTTTGTATTTATTTTTGATAGACTGTCATAAATTATCAAATATAATGGTTCAAAACAAAAGCATCGAAAGATTAACTACGTTTTTAAATGTTTTTATATAAATGATGTAAAATTATTTGGAAGTCAAGACATATGAAATAATCTCATCACACGAAACTTTAAAAAACATTTATCAAGGTTTGGGTTGTGCTGACATTTAAAATAAAAATTAAAATCACACTTTTTTGATAAATCCTTCAAAACTTATTTGATAATATCCTCTTACTCCTTCAGTGTAGAAGTTACTGTATCAGCGTGGAGTTTTGGTGGGTTGCTGTTTGGATTGTTAACAATGCTGTAATCCACGTTTGGATCGTTATTTTGAAGTTCCCATGCAGATAGAGAGGATGCAATGAAACGGAGGAAGTGCTGACAACTTTTATTTGCTACCCTTGACAATGTGCCTCTTGCGTTTTTATAGCGGGAATAAGCAATAATCGGGTTTTTTAATATAATGTAGCAGAGGTGAAGTATAACAAGTCGCCTTCACATTATGAAAATGTAAGTTTGTATTTGTTGCTACTGTAATTTGTTTACTTAACTACAATAAAATTATTTATTCAAGGTTGAATGTGTTTGTTTAAAATCTGCCTCCCCCCCATTATCAGTTTAGTAACAGAAACTTGTAAAGGATCAATTCTTTTTTTTTGACTTGGTAGTGAAAACTTTCCTGGAAGCGTAGGAATGATTTTATCTGGGTTTTGGGTTTGTGTGTTTTTTCTCTTCCCACATACTGCAGTGAAAGTATGAGACAGCGAGATATGCAGTGCCATTTCTTTTAGTAACTTATTTGGTAATGTTATTAGACTGTAGTAACAGTCACTTGAATGACTACATTGCGTATGGTGACATTGTCGTCGATTCGACTTTTCTCTCTGGACGCTGCATTTTTGATTTTCCAGACAGTACGTCAGAGCAAGGATTGTGCTGCACTTTCTTGGGGAATTTGTTAGACTTCTCCGAGGAAAACAGTGTAACTACGAGGAGTAACAGAAGCTATGGCTACTGTCTCCTGCAGGATCAGTTTGGAAAAAGTAACCACCTGCGCCTGAGCCAGCTTTGCCAGATGTCCCATTTGCCAGTCGGCGATGGTTGCAAAGAGCCAGCTCTCAACGGCCTCGCGTTGCTGCCCCCGGCTCTGCTTACGTGGTCTCCAGCAAGACTTCCAGCCGATGTCGGGGGGCAGGGAGGGCGGTTTATACCGACTCGGGAAGCCTCGGAGGGCAGAAAAAGGGTAATAGCGGGAGGAAGAATGGATGGTTATCTACCGCTTGGTCCTTCTGGGGCTCTTTGCGTGGGAGTTGATTTCCTGTCCCGGCAGCACCCTCTCCCGAAAGAACAGTTATCAGGTTATCCTCGTTTTTAACATTTTAAAGGCATCATCGGCCTCAGAGCCCTGAAGCAGTGACGTTGTAGCGCGGCTCCTGAAGGCCGCGTGGAGGTGTAGCGGGCACTGCATCTTCAGCCTGCCGCTGCTTCACGGAGGATGCTCCCCCCCGACCCCAGGGAATCCCCTCCGCCCCCTCCCTGCCCCCCGGGCCCCGCAGCGAGGTCGCTGCTCGGCAGCTGCTGGGCTTCGGGCCAGTCCCTCTCCGCCCCCAGCATCCCCTGAGCCTGCATCGTACCTTCCTTTTTTTGTACTTCCCAACGTCAGGGTGACGGAGGTGGTCTGTAACGCACGGCGTTCACCGGCGTGGCTCTGCCTTGGAGCCGCGCAGGGCTGGAACCGCAGTAGCAGCTCTCAGCTGACGCCGGTCAGTGTCTTACGCCCCATTCCTTGCACGACCTCGGCATTGCTACAAGTGGCGCCTGCTTTCTTTTAACCATTTTAAAGTACACAAGTTAACCAAAATAACCTCCAAATGCATTTTATTCTAGATAAACCCATACAAACACCAACACGTTATTTGTCATTTGCACTTTTTTTTAACCATTCATTTTAAACAACAGGTTAACAACTTCTGTACAACAGGAATTACTTTACACATTAGTAGGATTTGACTCTAAACTAGATGACTGCAAAATAATGCTCTGTAAGCTAGTGTTAAAAAATACGCCGTTTGCCTGTAAACATGTGAAAATACGTTTAAAGGGAAGTTTGCTTTCCTTTCAGAAAATGCTATTAGATTGTTGAGCTGCCATACCACAGCTTTAGGTGGGGGTGGGGTGGGGTGGGGGGATTCTTTTTGTCTGTGTAAGAGTGACAGCGAATTGCAGATATGGACGGTGTGCCAATGTGTGGTGTGCTGACCCAAACCTACCAAAAGAGCCACAATCACGTCATTATACTTCACATCACTTCGTGAGATCCACTTGACGGGTTACAGAGTCCCAGCATGACTTTAAATGGTTTACTAACAGAGTGACGCTGTTTAGGAGGCTTGAATAAAAGGCAATAATCCTATTCCAGGCTGTAGGCTAAAGCTACAGGGCCTGCTTCAACACATACTTAATCTCTAGAAATCAAGCTATTGTAGCAAACAAGCAGTAGTACAAATACAGAATAGGACTGATTTTTCATTTCCTTCCTCATCAAATAAACACATATAGTGAAGTTCACAGGATCAGACCCACGCAAACAGACTATTTTACAGCTTTTCAAGCAGAAATGTTGGGGGGGGGTGGGGGGGGAGGCTGTGGGTTTGTTTTTTTTTTTTTCTGCCTGTACAGAAGGTTACTGTTGAACAAAACTATCACAGTTCATTCAAATGCACTGCCAGCAAACACCTGAAGTGGAATGGAACTGCTGAGACATCGGTCTAACTGGAAAGAGTAATCTGCTTATGCCCCTCCTTTAATATTAATTACTGTGCTTTTTTTCTTTATTTGATGCTGCTTTAAAAATTTAGGTTAAGAATGATAAAAATCAAGCCCTTAAGTACAGGTATTCTAAGCTTAAGTGCTACTCAAGCCACAGTCCACTCCTTTAGGACAGAGGGCAAGATAGGTCAGGGTTGGGGTGGGTTGTGTTTTTTTTTTCCCAGTTAAAATTAAACTTACCACAATATATTGTGACAGGCAGAGAAGAGAACTGCTGAAAGTACTGCAACACTGTAGTGCAGCTTCCTGAACAAAGCCATACATTCCATCAAGTATAAAGTGTAAACTTAATAGCAAGTATAAGACTTGAATTAAAACACAAAAAAAGCCATCACAGTATGGGTTGGTGGCTGCCCTCACTGATATGCAAGAGGTACAGTTTGTGCAATCACATGGTAGGGAGCGGGGCAGACCAGTAGGCAACGTGTTTTTGTGTTCGCTTTTTCCCCACGTTAACAGGCGGCCCTGCTTCTGCCAAAGCGTGGTTAGCGTTCGCCGGCACTGGCCGGCCGCGTGCTGTGGGATTGCGCCTGGTACCAGCTCCTGGTAGCCATTGCAACCAAACCCGCCAGCTTCAGTATTGTTGTACTGCAGCCTCCGGGCTGCTCCAAAGCAGCGGCGCACGCTAATAAATGTTTCGAGCGCTCCGCTGCCTGGGAGCCCTGCGTTGGCGTCTCTGGCTGGTCACAGCCCCAGCATAGGCTTTCTGTACTGAACTTGGGCCGTCTGTGCCATTCGCAGCCCGTGGCGCCCTCGCCGCTGCCAAGGCAGGGGACAGCTCTTCCCTCTCCTGTGGGCCACTGCGCTACGCCACTTGCCTCCAGCGGTGGGACCTTCCGGCAACGTGTGGAAACGTATCTCCATCTCATCAACGCCTCACCTCAAATCTGAGGGTAGGCTGCAGCCTAAGCGCCTCCGTGTGCCTGAAGCAGAGTCCACGGCAACAAAAGGTTTCAGCTCTGTAGTGGAGGGTAGGACTGTGCTGGTGTGGTAGCAGAACCAGAGCCACGGCTGCGCCTCCGTGGCTTTGCACGGTAGCCACTGCACCAGCCTCGTCTCAGCAGCGTGGCCACGCACCCGCTTTCCAGCTGGGCTAACTTCAGCCACCAGTGCAAATGTAACGGGCCCCCGTGAAAATGGCCAAGCCTCAAAAAACACCCCAGCAGGACTAAGGCAGTTGCCTCCCTCTGCAGCCCTAACTCTCATGTGCGTATCAAACAGTTTCTCATACGGACGCAGAGATTGCACCAGCCCTCCTGTTCTCACGTGTTATTAAACTAACCCTCTTCTGACAAAGCCTTTGTGTGGACAACCTGGAAAAAAATATGCTGGCTTTAGATTTGTGAGGCCCTTGTACACGGATGGCAAGACTGGCCTGGCCTGTCAGCACTGATGCATGGGCCGATCATGCACCTGAGTACAGGTTTGTGCATCAAAGTGCAGCCATCGTCAGCTGCTTCATCAAATCGCAACGGTGTTCCGATGCGGTGCAGCTGCACGGAGGCTTCACGTGTGAAGCTGCTCACAAGTGTTTCACAGCTTTTTTAAGGATGGAAAGGTAGAAATGTAAACACAGACTGATGCCGGTCTAGCGCCCTTCTCCAAAAGCCTCCCCCCCTGCTCGGCGGTTGGCTTCGCTTTGCACGTGGAATTTCTAACCTAAGGAAGAGAAGTCCTGCCACGTGGCGTTTGGACTTCAAACTTCAGACCCACTTTTTCTGCTAAACACACTTGTCCTAAGTGTCACTTCGGTGCTGTTTTTTTTTTCAAACAGGAACCAGTGTACATTTGTCTGGAAGGAAGGAAACTGCAGCTGACCCATATTCTGAAGCCGGAGCTCATCCTCACCGTTAGCAAAGGCTGCCGAAAGGATGTGGCGAAACATCAGCTTTCTCTCTTCAAAAAAAGAGCGAAGCAACTTACAGGTTCACACAGGCAACTCTGAACTTGCCATGTGTTTTGCGCATCTCCCGCAAGCTTCTTTTTAAGTAAGCAGAAAGCTTACTTAGGCAGTATTTTTGAACCAAAAGGTACATGTGTTCAAAGTACCTAAAAATGCCGGCCCTGCCAATGCTAGACTCGTTTTCGCTTTCACATGCCCACGTTTGAGTACCTACCCCTGCCCGTGCTTCATTCCCAAACGTAGGTATTACTTGGAATGGTCAGAGTGGAGAAGAGTGTCCAAATGTTTCAAACCCTGTACATATAGTCAGTCAAAACAGTTTTGGGAGCAGTAGCGCTTATTTAAAATCCCCCACAGTGATGCTGTGAGTCAGTGCTCTGCTCAAAGCCATTTGCATTTTTTCTTTTCATCAAATAAGGCTTTTACTTGCTGGAGCTGTTTCTGGACTTCTTCAAACCCCCGTTCTCGCTCGAGTTTGCTGACAATCTGTTAACAATTAGCAAAAAAGAGAATAATTTCTTTAGTGCTTATTTTACTTGCTGTTTTTTAAAGCCTGCTTTTCTGCATTCCAACAACTACTGGCAGAAAAATCCATCTGAATGCCTGCCTATATGTAAACATTCTTTTCTGACTTTAACACTTTATTTTGGTAGTTTTCCTTTCAAGTCACTATGATTACAGGATTTGCAACACTTCCACAAAAGAATGACAGAGCCAAGCAAAAAACCCAAAACAAATCCAACACATGTTCATCTCTTGAAGTGTGAGGCAAGGCCAGCACTCCAGTTTTACCCTAGAGCAGATTTGCAAATGTTATTTTATTTCTCTTCCTCTGCCCTGTAAACTGAAGGCAATGAACTGCCTCTCTTCCTCTAGCTGGTCCACTTGGCACCAAGCCAGGTGATAGGAAGGAGCCCTACTGCTGTTTGAAAACTCTTTGCTGGCAACTCTACAAAGCGACTGAGGTCTCAGCAAACAACGAATGAGGTTTAGCTGCTCCCAGCCAAAAGCCAGAGGCGGAAGAGCAGAGGAAGGGTTTTCTTCTGAGGATGGGGTAAGTTTAGCCAGCACTAGCTTCAAAAAAGCAAAAATGGGCACTAAGATTAGAAAGTATTCTGAGGTCTCCTGCATCAACAATTTTAACGAGCTTAATCAAGTGTAGCACCATTCTGAGTATCATCCCAAGCTTCTTTTAAGAGGCAAAGATTTGATGCCGAACCCAGATAATTTGAGATGTTAGAGATCAGAAGTGGTAAGCTAGCTAACAGGTGACTGAGAGCTGGATGATTACAGCAAGCGCTGCTGCTGTGCTGCTGGGGAGGAAAGAGAGAAAGGTCTGGTTGCTGGGAGACCCAGACAACCTGCTGGAAGTGGTAACGAGGCCTTCAGGCAACACACCCCAGCTGGCTCTTATCTTCGTTCCTGCGCAGGCACACGCAGCCTCTGTTAAGGATGCTGAGCAAAATGGAGTGGAGAATCCTATCATGCAAAGCAGAGGGCAGGGATTTTCTTACAAAGCAGCTTAGAGGTAGCCTGTGACCAGGTGCTTTCAGTTGAGAAAAGATTTCTTTTGTTAGCAGTAGCAGGGACTGGAAGCTATAGCTTCTTTTCTTTAAGAGAAAGACTATTAGAGCAGAGCATAAGAGGGCTATGATGGGAAAGGAGCAGACACCTCTTCCTGTAAGGCTGAGTCTGCTCCGCTGAGGTGTTTGTACTGACTGTTAAAGCGAGATCCCTGGTGCTACATTCTAATCTGATTTCTGAATCTCCAGGGAAATGGAGCGCACGCACAGGAGTTGTGACAGGCATTAGCAGATACTCTGCAAACACAGTAAAACAAGAAGTCTAGGCTACATGGGAACTTTCTCAAAACTGCAGGGAGAATTTTATTGCCGCTGCCTCTGTGAAATACAGTGGTGACAGTAAAGGTGCCTTTAGAAACCTTTGGCCGGTGACCCCTCCGGGAGGTGGGGGCTCCAGCCGCCCCCGGGGACTGCACTGCTCTGGGCCCACACAGCTCAGCCGTGGCCGCATCACTGAGTAGGGGCTGTCTCTGGGGTGGCACCCAATAAGTCACACACCAGGCCAGCCCTTGGTTACTTTGTCAAGCCCAACTTTCAAGCCTGAGGAGGAAGCAAGTTAACATCAAGGGGTTAAGCAGGAATAGCAGACGTGTTTACCTCATCATAGTATTTCACTATGTATCTGTAGATTTCAGTCAAGGCCACTTTCTCATTGAATTCATTTTCATGTTTCTAAAACAGAAAACAGTTCCAGTCAGATAGTTCTCCTTTTTAAAAAACTTAACATGAAAGCAAATGAAGTTGCCGCTTCTCAACCATACCTTAGATTCCTGAGTTAGAAATTCTTCAACCTCTGAAGCGGTCAATGGAGGCAGATCCCTGATGGCTTTATAGTATGCTTTCACCTCCTTCTTGTAGAGTGGAATGTCCTTAGCGTAGAGAAGCTTATTTGTTGGTGCTTCCTTAAAAGAAAATATTTGAAGCCTTGTCAATTTTCACAGCACAGATTTCCTAAGGTTCCACCTCCACATAGTTAATTGCATCTAATTGTGTCTGTTCTCTGTGTGACTCATTTCTCTTTGCGGTAGTTATATGCAAAGAATCAAGGTTATGAAATAAAGATGAGGAACAGACGCAGGACCTCAGCAATAGTGCATTGTGTTTCATGACAGTTGCCATATAATTATTTCTATTGGCATCAGGAGTGATGAACGTGTGTCCCTTAGACATAATTTTCTTCCTTACTTCCTCCTCACCGCTCCCCAGACCTGAAAGATTGTGAAAGCTGAACCAAAGGGCTTGAGGCTGATACCCTGTTTACATAGAGGATACAGCAGCGCTGTGGAAAGTTCCCCCAGGGTAACACGCCAGAGAGCCTTGCTAGATCCTGTCCTGGCGGAGGGTCCCCTAAAACTCTTTGGTCCCTACTGCTCCTTTTGCTCGGGGGTTCGGGAGCGTGGAGAGCTGGCTGCCAGGCATGCACAGCCAAAGGGATTTATTTTTTTCCCCAGGGCTTCAACAACCCAGGTCAGCACTGACCTACCAGGCAGCTTTAGGCTCATCTGAGGAAATAAATGCTGGTGTTTGTGGTAGGAGCCGAAGCCCCACCTGGAAACCATGTTTTCAGAAGGTAAAAGTGGGGGCTGGTAGTTTCCTGTCACTGCTCTAGTTTAAATTCTGGGGAATAAATGACACAACCATGTGATATCTTGTCACTACTGTTTCCGCTGTGTGATGAAATGATTTAAATGTTTGTTTTCTAAGTGGCTAAAGGAATGTTTTAAGATAAAAGGCTAAAAATCATGAAAGCAAATACATTTTAGTACTAAAAGGCCACAAGATGTTTACTGCATTGCAAACCTTTCTCAGGTTTCAGCATCCCTTTTCAAATGGCTAATGGGAGCTGTTGTACTTCACAATGGATGTTAAGCATGGAAACCTAAGGGACCATGCTCACTTGCAGTTTTTCCATCAAGCAAGTGATGTGATTAGTTTTACTTCATGACTCTTCACTCCTAAAATAAGATAAATAAGCACATTATTTGTTATTTACCTTTAACAGATGAGCAGTTGGTGCAGACCACATAGGAAATTAGTCCATTTTTATATACATTTATTTTTAGGCTAAAAAATCTCTAGCCTGTTTTTCTTGGTGCTGCTTCCTGCTTTGGTCCAAAGAAAAGGAAAATATCCTTGGGGGAAAGTGAAGTATTTCTGATCCCCAGAGTTTTGTACACTGTACTAAAGAGCTTTTGAATATAAGATTTCTGGACTTGTTACTCCAGCAAATAATTTTGCATATAAAAAGGGAGCAGCTAATACATGTGAAAGGAACTGTTTCAAACTTCAGAGCTCTTTCAAGTATTCTTACAGCTCGCAGTAGCTTACTATGTGTGTTTTCTGAACATTGGTGTGTGGCAGACAAAATTTGGACTACTTATCAAATAATGTTAATACTTTTAAGACCTTTGTTTGAAAATTCTTTAAAACGTCATTAAAATCTTACAATTTCCACCCCCTTCCCCATATTCTATAAACACACTGTGCAGAAACTAACTGCAGAGAAGACAAGCAGCAGTTAACTATAAATACAGCATTCTAGTAGCTGTATCTGTCTACTCCTGTGAATTCTTCAAAGCCTTGTGAGACGGAGCAACAAGGAATGGAAACCCAGCTTGCTTAGGCCCCTGACAGCTTTGCCCCCGATGTCAGCAGATCCAGGACTTCATCCCCTAAATCATTATACAGTTGAAAAAGACATTGGTTGAGAAGTTAGCAAAACGTTGGAAGGGCAGCATTACCTTCCCCAGTGTCTGTTCTGCTAGAGAAAAGGCATCCATGAAAGCTTGTGCGATTACAGACAAACAGCCATCTATATGTGAAGTCTTCTTAATATCAAAGACAAACTGGGGATTCTTCAGTATGTTCACCCAGAAGCGAAGAGGAAGACTAGACAGAGAAAGAACAAGCATCTTTAACCACTCAGGCAGCACAACTGCTTTAAAATTGCACCGTGGTCATGGAAAGAAGCACATTTCTGGGCTGCTTATTCATGTTAAAAAAGGGATCAGGGAACAAAGGCCACAGAACAAACACATCAGTCAGTCACCCTTCCATCTTCAAATAATGCTCTCAACCTGCAGATACTTCTGAGCGTGAGGTCAGTATGCAGACTTAGAAGTCCTGGAAGCTATGGTGGTTTGTATCAGTATCCAATCAATATACTAAAATTACTGGGATCCACAAAGCCAAACAACATCTTCAACCAGACGTGCCAAAACCTTATTATTCTGATCACAGGTGACCTGTTCCACCCTTGCAACTACATTTTCAGAGAGTGCACGCGCTCCTGTGCATATCATATGGGCATACCTGTTGGTTTTCCATATATGGACCACATCAGGGTCAGTAATTTTTTTGCTTTCAGCCTGGGCATCCAGAAAGTCAAAAAAGTACTTGATGGCGACAGGTGCTTTATTGTTGGGTAAACTCCAAATGCTCCTGAAGAGCTTCTCAACAACCGAATGAATTGCAACCTGAAAAGTAAGAAAAAGAACAGTGCTATTATTACGCAAGAAAAGAACAGGATTTCTTGTCTCAGAGAGCTGAGCGTGCCCCAAGGCAACCACACACAGAAACTACAATACGCTTGTGGCAAACATCTAAGCCGTAGGTTATTGGCAAACAAGACAGTCAATAACAAAAAATGAAACCACAAATACACCATAACGAGCTGCTTTCTAATGTCACATGTCCTATCACTTTGCCGACAGGAGAATTGTGGTGAACTCTGTGATGAATCGTAGGTGGAAGGAATCACTCGTTCCAACAAAGACAACGTCAACTCTTCGAATACTGTTGGCACCGTTGCTAAAGGCATTTGGAACTTGTGACTGGAAGTAAGAGGGAGGTGAGCAAAAGGAGTTTAACCAGTTTTCTAGGGCACTGGTCTTCATGGTGCCATCTGCGACACATGTTGAACACGTGTACTCATCAACACTTCACAGCCAAGCGACTGTGGCGCTTGATCTAACTCTAGGATAACAGCTTTGGGTGGCATACGAAGACACTAATATGAGAGAGAAGAACTGAAAACTGAGTATTTCTGATCCAGCAGTGAAGCTATTTGGCTCACAAAAGCAACGGCTTGGTTGCTGACGGACTCACTGACATTGTCACAGAGTATTCATAAGTAGAGGCAAACAAAGCAAACCACTGTTTTGTGCTTTTTTTCTTCACATCTGTTCTGAAGCTCAGTTCAGCCCCATCTTCTCTCAACAAGAAGGATTTAAGTGTATCCCAGGGCCTTGATGTGCTCCTTGCCAGTTCATTTCACGTGGCAAACTGCAGTTGTGTCTGCGTGCATGTATGGGTGAGAGAGCGAGAGGGAGAGAGACACGGTTCAATGCAATTTCCTTTAGTGCACGATGTATCATGGGTGGAATTTCACAGTAAAGGATATCACAGCACTGTTGTTCAGAGCACTACCCTGTTTTGGAGAAGGAGATGATTAATTTAAAGCCCTTTAAAAGGGCTGTTTCTTAAGAGCTTGATCTTTTCTTTTGTACTTCAGTCTCCCCCCATAAGGTATTACTGGTTTATTCCAGCAATTCCTAAGGGCTTATGTTAGTTTCCACAGCTAATGAGAAATGACCAGTCTCACTCTCACTTTGGGTAGCATCCCAAATTACTTCAGATGCTATCAACAATCTAATTAAATAATGATTAATAGATTTTTAAATGCAAGAGGGCCATAATCATCATCTCTTCAGGTCTCTTGTATCGCACAGTTCTCAGTGTTGTGCACTGATTAATATTTTAAGTAATATGCTGTTGCAAAGAGTTTTATAACCCTTTTGAGTAAGTCAGAAACACGATGACATTACCAGAGGGAGCGAGCAGGGTTTATTCCTAAGGAAAGCGCACTGTATAAATTAGGTACTCGTATTATAAATCCTAAGGACCTTGTTTTTAAAATTAATCTAGTTATTTTGGATGCTTAATTTGAGGCCCTAAAAGATTATTTCATTTCATGGGCAGTATTTTGTGAAATTCAGGCCTTGAAAGTTGTCTCTAAGCTGGGCAAACTCTAGGAGAGAGTGAGGAGATTGTTGACTGAAAGCCGCCTCTCCAGAAGGGATCATTCTCGCTCTATGGGACTCAGTGGCAAAACTCACTTTCTGTAAGCTCAATAACTACCTTTTTTCTTTAACCTGAGAAAAAAGGTTGTCTTACTGAGGAGATAGAGAGTGCAAGTAACAGACAATTTTAGAACTCTAGCATTAGAAAACCTGAAATGCGTCCGTCTTTGCAAATGGTCATAATCCATAGTTAGCACAGTGAATTTTATAGGCTACCTTTTCATTTAACATTTGATATACATGCAGGAAGCCTGCATAATTTCTGCTTTAATTTCTATTTCTGTTGTGCCAGACTAGCCAAGCCTAACATCAGCCCTCCCCCATAATAAGGCCTTTACAGTTTACCTTGGTTGACAGAAGCTTTGTCAGATACATTTCTTTCACTTTGAATTTTTGCTTTCCTTTGTGACCTGCTCCTTTCACATCTTTGTTTGCTTCGGAGTCTGGTAAAATCTGTCGTGAAGAGATTAGAGAGATTACACAGATACAAATACAGCTCAGTATTAAATCTACCACTTAACAGTGTAATGACTGAACTCACCAAATGGCAGTGTTCATCCGAGTAGTCCACATCTAAGCAAGAGAAAGCAGAGAGCAAACAGGCATTAATGAAACACACAGCTACAAGCTTGTGAATTCTGCTGGGCTCTGGTCTGTGCAGCAGGGTGCATGCCAGGATGCCGAGCAAGCAGGCGTCATGCTTTCCTGTCTGCAGGGTGGGGGAAGCCTCTGAGAAATGCACAGGTCCTGGCTCACCTCCCCAGTGCCAACCTGTAGCTCGGACCACTAAGCTAGGGCATGATCATCTGCTGCTGGGGTAAGCTGGCAGCAAATCGCAGCTCCTCTGAAAGGAGGACGATAGACAGCAGATGAGATGATTGCATTGGTTTAGTCTCTAAGAGTACTCAGTGCAGGCGGGCTGAGGTCAGGCTTGAAAGCAATGGCTGAGAAC
>NW_008824473.1:3232090-3241307 GCF_000699105.1 Pygoscelis adeliae
GAAAGAGCTCTGCCATCCCAGTGACTTGCACCTCAGGGACACATCTCTCCTAACTTTAGATGTCCACTTTGATGGTGAGGTGAATCACACGCTAGAAGTGTCTGTTTCTCCCCAGGGGCTACAGAAAGTCCATCTCCACCGAGCCACCAGCTGGGCTGGAGCAACCTGCATCACAGGGATGAGGTGAGATGAACTGACCCCTTGTAAGCACCCTTTAACTCCTGACCTGCTGTTGAGACAGACGAGTCAAAGCTTTCAGAAACACAGTCAAGAGAATAAGGAAAATTCTGAAACTGAGTTTTTTTGTTATGGCTGTCTCTGGACAGCATACCACTATGTCCGTGATGCACAATGCCAGGCACTGGAGCAGGCCATGTTCCCCGTGTTGGTCTCACCAGTCAGCACATTGTGTCACCCGGGCTTCCCTGCCCTGCTTTCCTGCCTATGAGTCTGTATCTTTAAGCATTCATTTGCCGAGGACTGTAAGTCCTTCTGTCCTTCTTTCCTTTGCCTTCTTCCCTCCTCCTAGGCCCACTGTGCCTGCCAGAGGCCCAGAGCCAGGGTAACATGGCTCTTCCTTTGGCTCAGCTATATCAAAGTGCCAATTTTTCTGACCTATTGACCAAGATACAACCTGTCATAGCTCAGCTCTCTGCATTCCCAGCCCACTGTCCACAAAAGATTAAATAGGTTGCAGTTCCTTTGTTACCTGATCGGGTATTTGCCTTCTTTTTAAAGACTTTTATGGTTGCTCCATTTGAAATCTGAAAGCAAAACCAAACATATCATGCCGAAACAGAAGTGTCTAGAATTCATGAAACCCTCAGTTTCATTTCCTCTGTCCTTAAGCCCGTGGCAGAGCAGAAGCGTGCCAGCCTGCTTCGTTCTCACCATGGTGTGCACGGCGCTCAGCAGGCAGCCAGGGCTGGGCTTTCAGGCACGGGCAGCAGCTGCAGTTTGTTAGCCTTACCTGGCAAGGTGAGAAGGCAGCTCTTCCAACAAACCGGCCTTTCCCTTTCTTTGATTTTTCTGGTTCAGACCCTATTTGGACATTTTTTGTTTTCATGTACTGCTTTGTGCTGCTTCTTGCACCCATCTTTCTACAGATAGCCAGACAATTCAACCTGGGCACCAGTGCAATAGGATCTTACAGGACAGTGAGGGAGGGAGGGGAACACAAGGATGATTTCTCTTCTGGCCCCCTTTCTTCCAGCTCAGTCCATTCCCCCCATGCCCTATGGAGGGGCCATGGTGAGGGTCTAGCCTGGTGCTCCCAAGAACTATTTTCAAACCAAGCAAAATATTTATGCCCCGTGAACCGTAAGGTCAAGATCCATATTAGCTACCTTGGGATTTCTAGGAAAAATCTTCCCCCCTCCTTCCCTGAAATTATAGTGCTGCCAGGATGGTAACTATTATCTTTAAAAGAAACTGGCAAGTCATGCTTTTATTGTCAAAGAGTAACTCAAAAATGGTTCCCACTGAGAACTACACCACTGCTCTGCTGTCAAATGTTGGGTCTTGCCAAGAGCTAGTGTACTTCACTCTATAATTACAAAAACAACTGGCCAGTTCTAGGAAGGGATCTCTGCCAAAATAATTTAAGTGTTTTTTAAACCTTGGCAGCTGGCCTGGTGTGAGAAACCAGTTTAAACATTAAGATACTCTATCAAAAGCTGTGTCTTGGGCCAAAGAAATCTGCACTTACACTTGCTCCTGGAAAGTAAATGCAATCTATTTTATAAGTATGATTTTTTGCAGGGTTTCCATTTATCATACAGTGTTTCAGAGCTCTTTCAGATAACACAGAGCACTTTAAAACCACACTACAAGCGGGAATATGCTCTAAGGCTAGCTTGTGAGGTGACACAAACACCCAGAGAGGAGTCCTACTTGGCCCTGAAGATAGGCAAACAGGAACGGGGCTACCCAGCAGCTTACCCCCTCCCAGAGCGGCGTGGGCAATACGCCGCCTCCACTCCCTCTCCAAGAAGCAGGAGAGCAGCTCAGTGCTGAAATGTGTTGGTTCCTGTCCTGAGGGAGACGGCAGGGCTTGGAGGGAGAACCGTGCTTCCCTCCAGGAACCAGAGGCATTGGTGCAGTGCAGCCATGATCCAAACCTCCGCTTCAGGTTTTATTTCTGGGATAAATGACGCTTTTAGCATTGACTGGAATATGCTTTCCCTTCTTTATCACTACTGCAGCAGCCATACTTGCTGTTTCTTTCAGCGTGATCCAATAAAAAAAAAAAAAAAAGCCCTTCTTCTTGTGTCCTGCTGCCTAAACCACGTTTCGTGGTGGGCTGCTCCCATGGGCACCTCAAAACATCTTTACTTTGTCAGGTGCGTTACTGAAGGGGACAAACAGGAAAAGGGGAGATCTGTTCAGACCCACACAACATGGAGTAGAGCTACTTTGCAAAATAGAGGATGTAGTAGTGTGGCTCTACGCCTCTTCCTTGTTCTCCCGGCCTTCTGTCCTCCCTATAATCCAGTTCTTGTCAGTGAGCTCCCTCGATCACACGTTCAGATTCACTCTCTGGGGCTGGGCCTGCTCCTGGAACATGTGGTGCTGCTACAGGTTGAGAAATTGGAGATCTGCGACTGGACAGCAGATCTGAAAGTGGTTCTCTAGCTCTCTTCTTGTGTGGGAAATAGGACATCATGATAATCAGCAACTTTCTAGTCAAGGCTTGTGGTTATTCTCATGCAAACAATAGTGCAGACCTCATAAATAATCACATCAATAACCCTACTAGGAGCAAAAAATTAGAGCAAAAGGAGCACACAAGTCAGAGATGCATGAAAGTCTAATAAGAGTACAGGGGATTTTTTTTCCCTTCAGAAACACACACAAAAATGCAAACATCCCCTACTTGCGCCTTTTAAAAATCAGTGTAGAAACTAAGTCTGCTTTTTCAAGAGTGACTGGTGATTCTGGGACCTTCACAACACAACCCCCATGCTCCAGTATCTTAAAAAGATTTGACAGTACTTCCCAGTTTCAAAAATCTGGTTACTTTCTAGCATTTAAGGCTGGCAAACAAAAAGAAAAATTCAGGCTTGCCACAAAACTCTAGGCACTGTTGAAATGTAAGTTGGAATTCCTCAGGCAACCCCTCACACTGTGTATGCAGTGTTCCTTTTTCTTGCTAACTAGACACCTTTACATTCCTTTTTGCATTAATATGCATACAAGAAAATAAACTAGATATACTAATAGCTGATACTTGCCACTAAGCCTCTGCCTGAAACACCACTAATCTTCTGCCTAAAATGTACGTTATTTTGTCAGTGTCAGAAGAAGTGAACTAAAATATCTAGCAGAGATACCCAGCACAATTTCCATAAGGCAGCTGCTAAGCTATAATTAGTGTAGTTACAGCTTTGCAAAAACAACTGAACCTCCAACCTTACTTGCATTTGCCTGCGGAAACCTCAGACAAAAACAAGGGCTGGGACAAAGATACCCAGGGATGACAGTGGCCAACTGGAGCAGCCTCATTTGCCATGAGGTATGGCACCCATGAGCCATGGGCATGCCATGAGCTCAGGAAGAGCAAAAAGCTGCCAGGTACAATCAGGGAGCGCTTGCAATAGCTGCCTGTGGTAAAGAGGGTGGGTACAATCACATTAGCCAGAAGTTCAAGTCTCTAGTCAGATTCAAATCTACTTTGACCTTTGCTGCACAGACTCTGACTGCAACACTATCATGTCCTAATTTGTACAAAATCTTTACAAGTGGAGTGGATGAAGTCCCATGTTAATCTATAGACAAGATTCAAGAGAGGCACAGGAAAAGCTGTATTTAAGACACTGGATGGTGACTCAGGACATCGGGGTTCGCTGCTGCCCCCGCAGGAGGTAAGGAGACTAACAAATGCCTACAGCAATCTGTAAAGTGACTCCAAATGAGCTTGCTCCAGATCCAAGCAGCCTTGTGCTCCACCCAAGCTACGAACAGTCCTGCTAGGACTACTTGTTCCTCTCTGTGGATGGCACTGTATTTGCTCATGAAGACAGCAACGTGCTCAGGGCTGGCTCAGGTTTCTCTGCACCATACTGCCTTGCATGACACAGACTTAAAGCAAAACTTCTTCATAAATAAAAATTGATTATCGTGTTAAGAGCCAGACTTTCAAAATCAACAACGAGGCATGAAGAAAGCTCACTAAAACCACTCAGAATACCAACCTCATTTCCAAAATCTATCTCTAAGCATCAAAACATGAGCTACCATATCACCTGAGGCAAATCATCTGCTGCACATTTTACCCCAGCCTCTCACCCTCTATTTTGACTAGTGGCAGTGGAAACTCCTTAGACAGGCAATGCCGCTCGCTATGTTTTCGCAATGTGCTACACCCACAAGGGCTCTGCCACCAGCTGCAGCCTTGTGTGTTGTTGCAATGGTGGGCAGATTATTGCAGCATTGAAAATGACCGGTTTACAGATGCAATGGGAAATGGAGAGGAAAACTTACGGTACAAGTGGCAACAGTAGATGGAAGCAGAAACAGAGAGAAAAAGGGAAGGAGACTGACACAGGAGGTCTCAAGAGAAGAGTGAGTAAACTCATCAGTCCTTTTTATTCTGACTCTCAATGAGCTTTCACAAGTATCACTACTGCCTGTTCAGATAATCAAAATATGAGGTGGGAAGAGGTAAAAAACTGCTCATGGTGCAACAAAAACTCAGCAGCAGAGACTAGAAAAGACTCAAGGCAATGTTCATAGCTGGAAATCAGATGCTGCTTTAACTGAAATGCTCAACAGAAGTAACAGTTTACCTGGCTTGAACCAAACAACCCCAAAACAAGCAACCTCTGAAAAGTAACAGAAAACATATGACTCATTGGCAAGAAAGTTGTGTGTCACACATTTCCTTCTGTTAATGATGCTCAGCTACCTCTTCAAGATTTTGATCAATCAAGATACTTCGGTGCAGACAGCATTTGGTAGTTGGGGTGAAACTGCTTCTTGATTCATTGGTATGGCTTCCATGCTTACCTCATAATGACCGATGGTATTTAGCTTCCTTATCCCATCCTCCATCACCTCTGAGGAACCATCAATATCTAACAATTCTCTTTGGTGCTCCTCAGACACAAGCTCTGCAGTATGACAGCAACAGAAAACAATTACATCCCAATGGCATTCTCACTGTACAGATGTTTGTAAAGAAAAACAACACCTAATTATTTTTGTACCAGTGGCTCCCAACTGAGCTGTTTCTCTCTGTCCTTGTACTAGGTCATGAGAGTGGTTTTGCACTCCCACACTACAGATTCCTTTTCTGGGGTGACAGCCTGGGTGGCTTCCATTACTGCAGGCTACTGGTGCTTCACTTTGTGTTGGTAAAGGCAGCGGTTTTGGAGGTGCTTTCACCTACCCTAGCTATTCTGTTGCACAAGCATGCCCTGGTGTTATGGCCACATTGGGACTAGAAGAAAGGTTTCACAAGCCACTTCTAAGAGACCACGAAAATGAGCTGTACAAGACTGACATAGTATTTGTGAAGGGTGGTCAGGCACTGGTGGTGGATATAAACGTCAGATATGAAAGCAAATTATCATCACTTGCCAACACAGCATCTGAGAAGGTGAGGAAATATCAACATCTTAGGGAGCAAGTCCGGGAGGTGACAAATGCCAACAATGTGGAGTCTGTTAGATTTCCTATTGGAGCACGTGGGAAGTGGTATGGTGGCAACTACAGGCTTTTATCTCACCTTGGACTCTTGAAAACCCGACAAGAAAAGGTGGCTCATCTGCTCATCTGGAACGGCCTTATTTACATCTGTAGATATTCTACGTATCTTTGTGAGTCACATGTGAACTATTACATAAACCTAATCTGACTGTAAATAAACTATATTTGTGGGTTCTCCTGACCATGGGAAACACAGGCCTGTTGGAAGGAAGGGTGGTAGGAGAGATAGTACGTAGGTACTAAAGTACTTGGTAATGATGACGTGTCATCTTACCCACTGACAAAATTTATCAACCGCCTGTATTTAGGTGGACGGGCCACCTTACTTAACCCAGAAAAGGAACATATAAATTATACATGTTCACTAAATAACACGTGTTGTCAACTGCATGCTGAAGTCCTTGAAGAAGCGAAGCAGATGTAGTTCCAATGTTCTAACTGGTAGCATAAATGATCTAGTATTTCCCTAGAAATTCCTTACAAAAGCTATGTTCTGCCTAGACGCTAAAAAAAAATCAAAGCCAAAGGTAGGAATTCCTAACAAAACTCCACAGACAGACCAGTGAACTCCATGAAAATACAACACAGTGACACTCTCTTACCAAGACCAATTTCATCCAGCTGAAGACCATAGAGAAAGCCATTCTTATTAAGGAAAGCCTGAAGGCTCTTCTCCTTGGCTTGGCCTATGGTGTCGCAGTCCAGAACATTAACTTGGATAGTTTGACAGGCATCTCCACTCTCATTTTCTGGGATTTTTTCAAAGATAATGTTCACTGTCTGGGGAAAGAAATGCATGTTATTCTGACTTACAGGGAACACCTGGCACGAGAAACCTTTAAACTCCTGACAGCAAACCTGAGAGATTTTCAGCATATTTATTATTAAAGCTATTTCAAATAAAGATTATTTGAAGGAATTACACAATGAAGCATTTAGAATTCCTCATGTCCGAAGAATCAAAGATATATAGCTATGTATTTCCAAAAGTGTATTTTGTATTCTGCTTTTGTACAAATCTATTTCAGTGAATTACCCCAAAAAAAGACAGGAGACCAGGACAAATTACAATGCATGTTCTAAAAAAAGCAGATCTTTTATTTCAAACGAATGCCTTAAAAGCAAAACTGTAAGTGACTAGAGATCTGATAAGGTTGCTAAGTAAGTCATCATGGTAAGCATGCTTGATTTTGAGTGGATAGGAAGCAGTGTTAAAATGCATATTTACACCAGCAGATTATGCTGAGTACCTTGTGTCATACAAAAAAATACACCTCCCCTGGAGACATCAGTGTCTGTCTGCATACAGCCATGTCTCTAGAGGCAGCAGAGACAGGGCTACTGCAGAAGCAGTGGAAAGGGAAAGCATGTCGCAGCAGACAGAAGCCAAAGTGGTCCAGATCTGCACAGAAAAGTGCTATTTATTCCATTAGTTATTACTCCAGGTCAAACACCCACACGACCTGCCCAGTTACAACACCCCTGCCCTTTAGCTCACAGCCACTCTTAGCTGGGACACAACTCATCTGCTGGGCTGCGCACAAGGTGAGTATGGGCTAGAGGGAGGTGCCAGTGAGACTGGGTGACCATCTCCAGGGAATGTTTTTAGTCAGGTCATATTTCTGGTCAGGTCACGCAGATCAACTGCTTCCAAAAGGCAGGGAAAAGGAATGAGCACAGGGTTGCTAATGCCGAGTGATAACAGCACTCATTTCCAGTGCTGTAGCCTGCTCCTTGCAGAGACATCACTGTTCAGCTACATGGATACAGACATTCTGCTGCAGATGTCTTGGGACAGAATTAAAACAAGTGTTTTAGGTGCCAGCACTTGAATGCAAGTGGCACAGGGAAATCTACGTACTCGAACCATTCTGGCTGTTGGACATTTCTGGTGTCATACATATCTTTTGACTGAAATGCGAGCACTGCAGGTGTGACTCAGTGAAGGAGTGATCGTTAAAAGAGGAAGCAACTAAAAAATTTTTTTTCTCCTGCTGTCATGTGAAGGAAAGAACTTCTGTCCAGGTTGCTGCAGGGACAACTTTTCTCTCTTCTTAGAAAAATGAGTAGTTATTAATAGCTGTAGAATGCTATTTTCTGCTTTATTACCCAGCAAGAGTGGAAATTACGACACACTGGTGGTGAAAAAAAGTAGTCCAATGAGACATAAATTAACTTTACTGTTTCTACAGAAGCAAAAGGAGTATTAAAAACAGAGTTGCAAAACTATGAAGATCAGGATTTAACAAAGACTAGGATGTAACTGAAGTAACTGAGAATAACTTAATCAGGACACTGAGATGTTTAATTGTGAGGAAAATGAGTCCATGGAAAGGACAGACGGAATGGAAGAGGAGGATATGTGGGAATGGTGCCTGCAGAAGGAGAAGCAGACTGGATGCCATGCCTCAGGTTGGGATTTCATGCAGAAAATTAGTAAAAAATATATTGGCACAGGAATGAGGGATTCATGCTTGGTTAGGCCCACAGACCAACTGAACAGACAGCAGTCCTGCCCTTGACTTTGATTGCCCTGAGGTCATGGTCTTGTAGGATAAAAATGTGCACAGGGACTAACTGTATTTTGATTTTGGAAAACTCATTTTAATCCAAGTTTTTGTCTCTTCTAGTCTCCGAACTGATCTTTCTGGAGTAGCTACTCACACTTTAACTGATGTTGATTTGTCTTTACATCCTTGGAAGCATTCCTTCCTTTAGTTGATCCTTTCCTCCTAACATTATTCTTACACTGCAATATTCATGTTCCTGCTTCTCCTTCATTTCCTCTTCCCTCCAGACTGTCAAGAGAAACTGTCTTTTTCGCTGCTGCATTTCCTTTTCAGCACATGCTCTCACACAGATTGCACGTAAATGTGCAGCCTCTTCAGTTATTAGCATGCGAGAGTCCTCCCATCCCCACTCAACTCATTGTAGGATGACAGGACTGTAAAAAGAGAGAAGTAGTCCTTTATGTAGGTGGAATACAAGTCATTTATGGACTCCTTAATCGAAAGTATCCACAATGTGAGGATAACAAAAACACTTTACGACTCAAAGAAGTGGTCAGATGGGAAGAAACATTTAAACACATAAAAGTCTCTAAACCAAGAGAGCCGGACAGTTTTGCTGATATGATTTCCTGCAGAAGTTAATCTTAAGTGATGAAGCAATTGATGGGGAGCTAGGAAAGCCAATTATTATTATGTCTTCCTTCTGTAGCCAAAGTTTTAATAAATCAGATTCAACCTGTCTGACAGCACAATCCCTGGCTTTAGAAACCATTAATCAGAAGCTGACAGTCACCATCACTGCATTTAGACACAAAGTGTAGAACTGGAAAAAGAATCAGAAACGACTGTAAAATTATGAAAGCCTTTTAATGATCAGCTCTGAAGGTCAGAAAACATTTAAGAGAAATCACAGGAGGACACATGGAAGTCACAAGGAAGCATCGTCAGGCCCTTTTCTAAGCTCTCTCACTTTGCAAAGGAAACAAAAATACAAGTTA
>NW_008824473.1:3241344-3255179 GCF_000699105.1 Pygoscelis adeliae
TTCAACCCAGTAATATCTAGAGTTTGAGACTTCATGCACTAGAAATTAGTGATTAGCAACACAAAGTCATGTAGAAACTTAACACAGGTTGCAAGAATTGTTGGAGGCTACTTAAGGAGCACAAGGCAAACTTCTGCAACTACTTGTATAGGAACTAGCTTGGAACCTAGCTAAAAGACAGGAACAAGTTTTAAAAACATTTTTTCACTCATGCAGTGACAGAAGTAACGACATTTGAAGACAACGTTTACGGATGGTTTTTCAGATTTGTAGTTTTCTTGAAAATTAATGTCAAACAATGAATTATGTAGTAAAGCTATTAATAATCATGGCAGACAATAAATGAGATGTGGTTTAATAAAGAAATGTGATAATACCATAATTTCTTAGAAGTAATGAAAAATCATCTGGGATATTCAAGGGCTCTTATTCATTACCCTGTTCTCTATTCAGCTATGCATCTGAACAAAGCATATTTCCATTTATCAGACAGACTGAAAAAACAAGAAGAACTTTTGATTGGTATGGAAAGGAGACAGCACCATGACGTACAGCACAATGAAATTGCCTTAAACCTACTCCCCTGCCTCCCAGACTATGAAATACAATAAACAGGAAAAATCAGACTGATTGTATGATCCTTCTGTAGCAGCCAGAACAGTTACCCATGAAGGGGTTATAGAACAGCTAACAGATTGGCATAGAAAATGTTACAGGAGTTATATTTAGGCTAGATGGGCACTACGCAAAGCAACGTACTCTCGATGCTACAGTATGATACTCAATCTGTATCTAATTCAGAAGACCCTCCTGTAGCCAACATCTGCACTGCTCGTTTCCTAGCGAGGGCTGTTGTATCCTTTTCTGTCGACGAAAATCCCCATATGTCACATGCTTTTAATAGCTTCCTTATCTCTCACAAACTGTGCCTAATAATACCACAACCATGGCGTCTTATCAGGAAATTGTGTTCCCGGTCTCTGCTTTACTCCTTTACAGCCCTCCCACTTCTTTTAACACCCTTCTTTTAACTCGTAAAGCAGTTGAACACTTTAAGCAATCTTCCACCACGTGGCTTTGCTTCACTTTCAATAAAAGGCTGTTGGCTGAACAGGTGAATTAGATAATTTCTTCCCATCTAAAAATGCAAACTCATTTCAGCAAAGAATTCAACAGCCCAAATCCCTTTTTTAAAATAAGCAGTGACTATTCAAAAGAATGCCGGAGCACCAAGTCTACCACATGAAGAAGTCTCCCCTGGTTTTCCACAGGAGAAATTCCACTGAGAACTTCTCCCATGCCAGACTGGCACTGTGTAGCTTTTCTATTTAAAATGAAACGTTTCAGTGAAACGTTAAAGCTCTGTGCACCGCGCTTCTTCATCAGTCATTGAGCAAATTATCCACCGAGGAGTGCAGCTGCTTGTCTGCCTGTGAGAAAGCAGGCTTGCTTCCTCAGCCTGTGAAAAGACTCCATGACACATCCAAGTCTCTTTCAAAGCAGTTTTATTTCTCAATACTCAAATATAAGCACAGTGTGAAACCACACAGCCCCTCAGTTCATACTGGACCAGTGCTTTTAGAAGCATCTTTCCTTCAGTTCCTCTGCTTGAGTATCTACTTCAGCAGCCCATCTCTGTTCAATATCTGACCCTTTCCAGCAGAGAGGGGTAACAGCAGGGGGTTGGCTGGTCCCAAGGTCCGTGGCCTTTTTAAAAAAGGCATGGGGCCCAGCCAAGGGACCGCTCTAATACAATTCAAACCCAACATGTTTCTTAGTTCTCTTTTTTCCTGTTACAAATGGCCTGAATTTTAGAAAACCTCTCCCATCCTTCCTTCTTTCTCTATGCCCAGTGCTTCTTCCTTCTCCCGCCCCAAGAATTTATCTGCATAGCAGTGTGTTTAGGCGAAGACCTGTGAAGCTCCCCCTGATTTTTAGGAGCCTGTCTGTATCCTGCTTTTATTAGTTTGGAACTGAAGTCCCAATCCTGAAAGGAGAGATTCGCATGCAGAGTGCCTACACCCTTGTTTGTGCCCTGCCACTGATTTGAGAGTTGAACTCCCTACCAGATGCATCCCTGCATCTTCAAATGCCTACATAGCTTAAAAATCTGGACACTGAGTGTCTGCAGATGTGCTTCAGTATCTTTCTATCATCCTCTTTTTGGCTGTGTTTTTATACTTTGCTCTCTGGACAGGTAGCTTTTAATGTACCGCTAGTGTGGGGCTGTGGAAAGGGGCAAAATAAAATACCAACAAAATACTGCAAGACTCAGAATGTAACTGCAGTGAGCAAATGTGCAAATGCATTTGAAAACTCAGCTCAGAATTTATTCCATTTAGAAAATAAAACCTGCAATCCTTTAGGCGGAAATTTTCTTCCAAAGAAAGCAGAAAATACTTGGTTCCCTGTCTGTACGCTCACAGGTCCTGCATGTCATTGCAGTGCATGTGAAGTGGTGTTAGTGAGAGAAGAAAAGCTGACTCCTTCCACTTTAGCATCATTCCACTTTAGTTAAATGGTATTCTTGAAGAGAAAACGTGCACAGCTCGCCTGCTTCCCCAGCCCAGAAAGCCTCACTGTTCCACCTAAATCTTTTCACAGCACAGTTTTAGTTTCCAGCATAAATCTTAGACAAAACACCAAACAAAACTGTTTCCCTGTCTGGCCAGAACTAGAGTCCTTGGGCTCCATCTCTGTAATTTTACTGCAGGATCCCCTCTCCTTTTCTGATGGTTTTAAAGGGAACATTCAGCCACTTCTCAACTAAGTCCAATAAACTGCTGGACCTTAGCGGTGAAAGCTGACTTACTAAGCCTATAACAGTATTATTATCTCCTATTTAGAAGCAGGAATACAAAGTACAAAGGCAGCAAAAAACGTTCCAGAAAGGCTATCTGCTCTCTCACTTCCTCATCCATCCCCAGACAGCCTTCCGCACTGATACTGAGTCCTTCAGACCACTTCCCCTCTTTCCTCTTCACTGCAGGCTGCCCACAAGACCCTATCAGCGACTGCGTGCATAGAAGTAGGACTAGGAAAAGTATTTAAGGCAGTGTTCAGCAGTTTCAGAGTCAGCTATCCCCCCAAGGTGCTCTCAATTTGAATTTGTGCTATAAATAAGAAAAGTCAATCAATTCCACAGGACCAGATGTTCCTGCGCAGTCTACTAGTAACAGGCATATTGAGCTTGCTTGAAAATTGTTGCTCTGCCTAACTACTGGGTTTTGTATCCTATGGCTATATATAGAAATATATTTAAGCTTACCCTGGATCCCAAATGCATGCCAGAGTGCAGCGCACAAACAAGGAAACCAAAGATATGGTATTATGCGTTTAATTTTTAGTCACAAACTTCCTTTCCCTAGCTTGAAGTACCTTCAAATGAAATTTCCAACAACAGCTTCGTACATAGCTACAAGAAGATTTGACTGTAAATTTGTCAGTCCAAGAGCTTTCAGCAGAAAATGACAATTCAGAAATGTTTCACAGAAAGGTTGTCATTTCAGTGAGCTTCCTACATGACCCAGTGAGCTAAGTCCAACGGATTGCTGACCAGCCAAAATTTCCAGGGCCATATAGTCTATTCCAGTATGTGGCATGTTAGGACCTCCAGGTTTTTGCTACAAAAATGGAAGATGGGCAGACCTAGAAGCTCCAGCCCTACCCGAGGCTCAGGATATGCGCTCTGAAAAGGACTGAATTCTCCTCCAAAGCCACCAGCACTTGCAGTGTCCCCGCCACAGCAGCTGCTGCCCTGGCAGTTTCTGCTCCCAAGCTCCGAAGCCCACTGTTCAGTCGCACTTCTCATACTCATACATAGTATGTCTGGAAACTCTGACAGGAAGCCAGGAGTTAAGCAGCAAGGAAGCTATGGAAATGACTGGAAATGCAGATTTTTAAGTTCCCAGACTCAAAATCACTTGGAAATTCTGGAACAAAAGTGCTCTGGTTATTCTGAAAGCCTTTTTCAGACCTCCTACTCAAAAAGTCACAATTTTTACATGCTCCAAAGTGCAATAATCCTTGCCGCCCCTTCTCCCCTCAGTGTCAGAATGACAATCAGCAAGGGAATTCCAGCTTTCAAAGAATTCTGGGTGTAACTGTAAAATAGGAAGCACTTTGTAGTTGCTTTGAGAAAGGCAAGAAATCTATGGTAAAGTTCAGAAACTTAGCTAGGCTTCCCAGATACCTTGTTTTTAACCAAGCAACTAATTAAAATCCACCACACTGTAACCTTGCTAATTTGGAGCTAATTTGGAGCTAATCACATGGAAACCCACAGCAAATTATTGCTGCCTGAAGATTAGCCACAAGTAAACACAATAGAAAAATAAAACCTCTGCATTCCATTCTTTCATTCATTGGAAAAGTGTAATTTAGTTTAAATTCTAAGCATATGTTTATATTTTTGTAGTACGCTTTAAAATAAGAAGGAATTTTAATACCCTGAGATTTCATTAAACCTAACCTTTGGCGATTAAGGCATGCTGTGAAGCGAGGAGCGAGTGCTATTTGTGAGTGTATATTGGTGAAATACCAGCTAGTTAAACTCTATTGCATTTTGAAACTTTGTCGGCAATAACGTTTTTATTATCTGGGTACTTAACCATCACCTTAGTGTCTAAGAGCCTTAATTTAGCTTCCTAGTAAAAGAGAAAACATTGTAGTTGTCCATGTTTGGAGGGAACACAAACTGGCAAACATACCACTGTTCTGAATTCAGACACTTGCCACAGCAGCCAGTCTTCGTTAAGCGTGTAGAGGGCTTTGCAAGTTATTGCGTCAACAGGTCCTTTGTTTATCCTCTGATTGAGGGTTGTCACTAGCAAATAGAAAGGTTCACCAATTGTCTCCTAGGACATGAAACAAACGCAAGGAACATGTTTATTTTTGTAATCATTAAATGGGCATGAAGAACTAGAAAAAAATAAAGTGTAAGAAATTAAGTTATTTCCTTTTAACTAACTTGTTATCTTGCAATTAGAAAAGAAAATCCCTCTGAGCAGATTTATCTAGTTATTTGTTTAACCTCCATCCTTTGCTTTTCGGTGTGAAAGTCTCATGCAAATAGCAAGGGACAGCTGGAGCGTGTGGCAAGATAGCTCACAGCCCCTTGCTGTGCACAAGCACACTACAGACAAGCTGCTCCTACTCCACCTGGCAGACGCTTCCTAGTTCCACCAAAGAGCAGGTGGGGGGTGAGACATGCATGTGTTCACACGCATACTTCAGCTATCTCTTCCTTTTTCAGTCTTGTGAGAAAACAAGCTAACAACTAGTTTCCTTTTGAATTGGCATCTCCCCTTGTTGTCCCTGAAAAAAAGCCTCGTGAGCAAGGTGGTGGGACATACACTGGTGTATCAGTGAAAGAGGGAGTTAAACTGGGGCTTCCCTCTCCTGCCTGAACCCCAGGCTTCAGGAAAGCACCTGAGAAAGGAAAGGTGGATCTTTGTTTCCACGTGACACCATTCCTGCAGCCTGGCTGAGGCATCTCACTGGCACAGATCGATACGCAAAGATCACTGGTGTATCGAGAACAGATCTCTCACAGTTCCTTGGCTCTCTCCTGGGGCGAGCTGCTGAGCCTCAAACAATTCTGCAGTTGTATTAATGCAAGGACCAATATGAGCGATACCAACAGTGCGATACCGTCACACCGGTAAGAGAGACAGGAAGCATAACCAAGCACTGAAACCAAGAACTTCACACACCGAGTGCTACCAAGTGGGCTAAAATAAACAAACAGTAAAATGAAAGAAAATGCTTATTTTGTTTCCACTTGAAGTCATTTAGTTCTTGAAAACTGCAATCCTATTTGGAGGTTAAAAGGTTTGGAAAGAAGTTTAGTTTTCCAAAAGACGGTATTCCTTAAATCTCCAGTACGTGGTAGCTTTCCAACAGCTTGCATAGAAAGGTACAGCTGCATTTTAACAAGTGTGTCAGTCTTTTGGTATGACCACAATACATCTCACGGAGATGAAATAATGTCTGACATGAGAAAAGGATATGCTAGAATTGCAAAATTACCCAAACCTCAGCCAAATAAATGACACGATCATTGCTCACAGACGCGCTCTTTTTCTACATCCCCTAGCTAAGTCACCTAAACTAGAAGAGCGCACATTAATAAAGTTAAATGTTAGACTGAATGCTTTAAACTGATCCCTCTAACAATTCCTATGGAAAAAATCAGTTAAAAAAATTCTTTGCCTATCCTACGTAGTGAAAAGATGTACACATACCCGGAGAAATCCAGAAAGGCAGACAGACATCCAGTTTGTCAGCAATTTTTCTACCACAGATTCAGTTCGTCTGAGCAGGAGCTTAGGCTGTACATTGCTTGACTGCTCCATCAAGTCCTTTGTCAACACTTCCAAAATATGGGTTAGATAAACTAGCTTAGTTTGTAGAGCAATAGTCAAGAAGGATGCAAACAAGCACCTGTAAAAAAAAAAAAAAAAAGAAAGAAAGAATGCTATAATATTTGGAATTTCTCTTCCCAGTCATCTTTAATAAATGAAACACACTTTAGTGCAGTTCAAATCCTAAGTTTTCCCTCCTCAGGCACAGAAACTGTCCACTGATCTCTACAAAAATATAAAAAATGCAAGTCCATCTGCTCTTCTGATTATTTTTTAAACACAGAATTTGTGTCTCTAAATTTAATTCTGCAGAACAACACCTGCTTCAGTGACAGAACATTTCTAAACTGTGGAACTGTTGATCTAACTGCAGGAAGTGTTTACAGCTTTGAAGTGAGTTTTCCTGCTCCTCTGCCTCTTTGTTTACATGTACAAACATTCTGATTTCTCTTTAATGGCTTGTTTTAATGGCAATGTTTTTTCTTACTCAGTGTGTGCAGATGAAGAAGATGGAAAAATGCTCTGGAGTAATGCAAGCTTGTTTTGCAAGAAGTAGAAATTACATTTTTGTGCTACAATTCATGCTGGTTTTTCCTGCTAATTCTTTGTCTTGAAGATGATAAGCATAATCATACCATACCTGTCTTTCACAGAGAAATTTTTCTGCTTTTCAAGGGTGTGAATGAGAGTAACAAGAAAGTTCTTGTTACAAATTAAAGCATGCAACATGTTGAAGCTTTCATCCTTGCTCGTTTGGTCTCTGCTCTGGAATAGTTAAACAAAAACAAGCAAACTGTAGTTTGGCTATGATGGATTCTTAATGCTCAGAAAAATAGTAAGCAACATATGGCATAAGATCCTGGCCTCATTCAAATCAGTGGGAATTTTGCATTTATTTCATGGGTCTCAGGATTTTACCAAAGATGCATTTGCGGTTGTGTACAACACAGAGTACACACGCGCAGAGCATACATTTTCTGTCATATACACAAAGTAATGCCAATAGTTAAGTTTGCCTGTCATCTCCCACGACTAGATTCTGTTTATTTTATTTAAATAAGTCATAATATACATTGGGTAACAGCATCTTACACATCAAATTCTTTTTATATATAAATCCATGTAACCCTCCTCATGGGGGAAGGGAACATATTGAAAATGCAGTCTGATGTGTTCTAGGGCAACACTGAGATAAGGGATACAATCACTCTTGAAAAAATATTTATTAATTAAGGCATATCACATTACATCAACTTACCTGTGGCATGTCTTCACTGAAGATGGATGCAAAGCCTCCTGACTAAAATATAAGACAGGTGATATTTATCATTCTTACGTATACCAAAAGTTTCTAACACATGTATGTTAAACATGCCAAGCATGTTCCTGATGGCATACAACTTGAAATAAAACAATTGAAATGCTGGCTTCTAATGGGGCTACAATATAAAAACTCTACACAAGAACTTCTGCAAAGGTGCTGCCAAGGTTCACTGAAAAGTGAACTCTCAAAGATGACCTAGTATTGACTTCAGTGTTACCGTGTGTGTTACTCTATGCTGCTGAGCTGCACTAGCACAGCCGTCAACTAATGCTCCGCAGGAAAAGCTGTTTATTACCCTCATCTGCAAATGTGCTGGTGTGCAAGGGGTGCTGCAGGCTGCATCCTTCTCGGACGGCAATGATAGCCTTTGGTATACGGGGTTTCTGTAACAGAGTGACACTTGAGTTCATCTGCCTCCATTCATTTCAAGGCACTTTATGAATGTTCACTAATGAACTCTCCAGGAGGTCCATGCTGTCAGTCTCCAGAGAGGCACAGGTGCCACCACACATCCAGTCCCAGCGAAAGCTCTCACAACAAAGGGAAGCCCCCAGTTCTCAAATACCTTGTCAATGCCTCTTGTCTGACTCTTACCGCCTGTAAGGTCCCAACACAGCTGCATGTTCCCAAAGCAGCACCCTTGAGCAACAAATTCACACTAGTAACATTTACTGTCATCTGCTTTATCTGCGATGCTGGCAGCCCCTAGTTTCCTTACAGAACCATAGAATGGTTTGGGTTGGAAAGGACCTTCAAAGATCATCTAGTCCAACCCCCCGCCATGGGCAGGGACATCTTTCAGCAGATCAGGTTGCTCAAAGTCCTGTCCAACCTGACCTTGACCACTTCCAGGGATGGGGCATCCACAACTTCTCTGGGCAACCTGTTCCAGTGTCTCACCACCCTCTTTGTAATTTCTTCCTGATGTCCAATCTAAATCTATCCTCTTTCAATTTAAAACCATTGCCCCTTGTCCTGTCACTACAGGCCCTGGTAAGAAGTCTTTCTCCGTCTTTCTTATAAGACCCCTTTATATTGAAAGGCTGCAGTAAGGTCTCCCCAGAGCCTTCTCTTCTCCAGGCTGAACAACCCCAACTCTCTCAGCCTTTCTTCATAGGAGAGGTGTCCCAGCCCTCTGACCACTTTTGTGGCCCTCCTCTGGACCCACTCTAATAGGTCCATGTCTTTCTTGTGCTGGGGACCCCAGAGCTGGATGCAGTACTCCAGGTGGGGTCTCATGAGGGCAGAGCAGAAGGGGAGAATCACCTCCCTCAACCTGCTGGCCAGGCTTCTTTTTATGCAGCCCGGGGTATGACTGACTTTCTGGGCTGCGAGTGCACATTGCTGGCTCATATCTAATTTTTCATCTATATATCTGATTTTTCATTCCTCCCTTTCCTCATGCCTCCTGTTCTCTTCTCCCCTACCATACTCTTATTCCTCTTCCTCCACTGGCTATTTCCATTTTTCCAGAACTTCTTCAGCACCCCTAACACCACCTACCAATAAAACACACACACACAGAGTGAAACAACCAGAACCACGTTAAAGGTTAAAAATGCTTGTGAACAGGGAACAAGCATGGCAGCATTCCCAAACAATATGGGAAATTGAGGGAAAAAAGAAATAATAACCCAAATTTAACAAGTAAAGCAAAAATCAGGCTGAACATAAGGAATATTTTAAGAATAGATGTAATATCCATTTAACACCACAAGCATTAGCACAAAACAAAAGCTATCAAGCCAGATTAAATATAGAAAATTGAAGCAGCAGGAAGCTAGAAGCTCAAAATCAAGATGGGGTCCACCACTTAATTTTAGGTATCTGACTCCCTCTTTAAACAACTCACCCCATCCTGAGACAGATGTCTCAGGCAAGTGGGATGAATCACTTTCTTGAGCTGCCTGTCTCTGCACTGACTACAGAAGATGCTCAGTGAACAGCTTTGATGTCCATGTTTAAACAGCTTAGATTAGATGAGACAAAGCCCATCGAACACACTGGAAGGCAGAAAGAGTACAATATAGACATCATTCAAACACATGAGGTTAGTAAGGGAAGTGGTGGTTTGTCACTTTGACCCTTCTGTCAACCCTTCTGACACTCCGTTGCCATCTATTACCCCATCGCCTTTTCTGTTAATCTGTAGTATTTGTTTAGTAGAGCACTGCTCTCCTACCACATTCATACAGCACAAGGCATGTTTGGACACTCCCGCAACGTAAACGGTAAGTACTTAGCAGGAAAAATTGGTACACAATACATTAAATAACTTGCCTGACACCGCATGTCTGTAGAGAGCTAATAGCGGCAAGTTTACCTTCGTGGTATCAGTATTTCAAACAGAGACAAAATCCAATTGGAATCATTTCCAGGAGGTGCAGTGGCATGAAACTTGTCAAGGCAAAACAGGAGCCCTTCCCTTTCTGACCTCACATAATGCAACAGAGTGGCAGACTTTGTGCCTTTTTTTCTTTCCTTTCTATTTGCATAAAGCAAAGCATTTCCACCCAGACAGCTTCTGCAGACTGTTACTGTTTTGACAGGGGGCTACCACTAGGAAAAGATATTCCTAAAAATAAAGCCACTATTTTAATGCTAATATGCCTGGCAACAAAACAAACTGAAAGGAAAGAGATGCAGAAAGTAAGGTTTCCTTGGTCCATTTTCTTCAAACCTCCTAGTGACTCCGTACAAATTAGACTGGGGGCATCACAGCAGTACCAGAAGAGATACTCCCAGTTTCCTTTGGTGTGAGAAGTGGACTCAAAGTGTACAAAGATTATGCATATGTAATTGTTAAATATTATTCTGCCTTAGTATCTGGTATTTGGCATTGTACAAAAAAAGGCCCTGATTCTGCACTGTCACACGTGTTTAACGTTATCACAATGAGCTTTTAGTGGGATCACACACAGCGATAAAGTGAAGCAGTGTGCAAATAAGACTGCAGGACTGGGCTGCAGCAATGATGAGTAACGCATGAAGACTAGTAGATAATTCACATACATACCAGCTATACCCTAAAACACCACAGCAATAACCAAGGGTTTCTACTCATCGGTGTCAGTCACACAGCAAAATATCACCAGCTGAGATCACAGCTTCTGCCAATTAGTAAATGCTGGTAAGCACTGGTTAACATCATGATATAATTTTGAAAGCTGTGGCAAATGCACTTATCAGCATCGTAATGTGCCACATATGCAAAATATAGCAAGAGAAGGAAAACATTCAAGAGAAGGCCTCTTCAGTCCTCTGACGCAGTAGCACAAACTGCTCCAAAGAACAATGAAAATATCCACCTCTAAACTGGACAGCACTTAAGTACTTATGTAATTTTTAAGCATTTGACTTGCGCTCCTTTGAATGAAGGTCTTACCATTTCTGTCAGCAGCTTGGAGCAGAAAGTCAGCACGACCTTAGAGCCATTTCTTCATCCCACAAATCTAATTAGGAAGTGTCATGATGTTAGCTAGCATGTTAGCTAACTTGACTGTTAATTTAACTAGTTATAGCGTGGAAAGTGAAAGCATGAGAACAAAAAAGCAATGGATAAATTATAGCATAGTTAGGATGGCCTGAAAGGCAAGCATCTTAGTGAAGCTGGGCAAAAAAGAAACGGATGCACACACAACCCTTGAAAATTCAACAACGGTCCTTTATCTACAGCAATTAGGCTTGGTTAAATATAGAGATGTACAGCCTTAAGTGTTCTTTGGTAATTCTTGATTTAAGAAAAGTTTCTTGTGAAAACAATGTGCAATTACTATGTAGTATTTACTTCAGTTATTTGATCCTGACCTTCCTAGCTTTTTCATTATTAGGCAGGGCTGACAACTGAAAGACTTGTAAATATTTACCTCTGGAAAGAAAGTTCTAAGAGCAAAGTGTTTGTAGTCAAGGAAGGGAATGGTTCCAAAACTATCCACCACGTCTAATTCATCCATCTGCAGTTCAGCAAATCCTGAAAAAGCACCCCCCCTCCCCACCCAGACAGTTAGTTCAGTTGACACAAAATCATCTTCACAATTGTAACTTGGCCCCAGCAGGTGTTCCTTAAAAAACGGTTTTCAGGGAAGAGGGGTTGTTTTTCTAGCTGAAGCTCTTAGGAGTGGGAAAGTACCAATCCATTTTTTTCCCCACTTTTGTTGAAGGAAATATTACATGCAATCCTATTAGCTCAGTGCTATCTCTACTGCAGTGCACACCGACATTAAAGAGGAACTCTGATACAACACAAAAATATTCTAACAGCTATAACATTAAAATGTTTATATAATGTAAGCTTTTTGACAGTTTCAGTTCAGAAATTATGCTGTACTTAAGCTCTACAAAGCTCTTTAGACCTACCCTCGCGTATTTCTTTCCGAATCTCGTACTCCAGCAGTTCAAGTTGCTGACTCTGTTTACGAGTTAACTCTTTGGATTTGTATCTAGTAACTACGAATGCCGCTAAAAAGGAAGAAAAAAAGATTCTGAGTACAGAAACTGCAGAACAGACAACTCCTATACAAGACATATTTTAATATTATTTTAAGAAACAGAAAGATTAATATACATTTGCACTCTCCAGGGGGATTACTGTTTCTACTGTCGTCAGTGTGCTAGTACCCATGAGCCCTAGTTATCTGGATCTAAACCGCAATGTTTAATAAAAACCATCCCTTTTAACAAGGTCTTAGAATTGTCAGTCCAACTTTATTTGAAAGTACAGCACACCCTGCTATGTACAACCTGCACAGTGAGACACAGAATCTAAAACCGACTTCTACTACTAGCAACCTGCTTAAAGTAGCACTGATTAAACAGGAAAACAGTTGTTTTGAACAGGAAATCCACTTCCAAATTGTTAACTTCTCTAAAGCTTATTTTGAGAGAGTAAAGGCACGAGATATGGTTCCTGTAAAGGTAATGCACTTTTTAAAAAGAAAACCAACCAAACAAAAGAACAAACCCCTAAAGTTATTACAATAAATGAAAATTTATCAAATATATAACCAGGTCAAAACATTCAGAAAAAAGGCGTGACAAAAAGAGGAGGGGATAACTATTTGTCTCCCTCGATTTAGTAATGACCTACAAATTCATGAATGGTCCAAATGAGACTGAGCAGAAACACCACAAACACTGCCTGAGGATAGATAAGCAGTTTGTCAGGGAACGTCTGCCCCAGGGACAGGAGGGGAGCCCAGCTCTGAGAGCTGGAAAGGCCCAAGTTGTGGCACAAGGATGTCAGTCCTATGGCTTGCCTCACTAAATGGTGGTAAGCAATCCCGGCAGAACAGCCAAAACTACTGTCTTGTAACGTGCTGTAGTCTGACAAGACGGACTTCACCACCAGACCAGAGTTAACTTTGTCCACTCTTACTGGGAACAGGGGAAAACCACCAGACTGTTTGTGACAGTCCCAAACATGCATGCGTGTATGTATATGTGTTTATGTGTCATGATTATACCCTTCAGCAAATCAAAAACTGAAAACACATTATCGTACTTACCTATAATGACACCCACTACAATAGGCAGCAAAATAAGAACATATAAATATATGTGTGATGATGTTGGTTTGACTTCATGCTCAAAATTTCCTAATTTGACCTGAAGAAAAATAATGGCTGTGTTAATAGAGGACAGGTATTATATATCAGTGCTTAAAATGACATTTAATGCATTAAAAAAATTTATTTAAGGCACACGAAGGACCCTGGTTCTGGAGATTATCGGGAAGGCAGCAGCAATTTGGGAAAACATATGGGAACCAACACCAACTTAACTTTTACTGTATTTGATGTTTAAGCAGGATAACAGAGCATTGACAAGAGAAAAATTTGGAGTTCCTCATGCAGCACCAAATTTTGCCATTGCTCTCGCTGCAAACTAGAGCCCTCAAATGAACAGCAAGATCTGGCCTCCAGCTGGCCAAGTGGCTCACGCACTTCAGAATTGCTGCTAAATGTTCTGGCATTCTGAAGCGAGGAAGGCACGTCTTGGTAGTTAAAAACATTCCTTTGCACTCAAGTGTTACTCTGCTGAGCAGAAAAGTAAGGTAAGACTCACGCAAATAATGAGGGAAGTAAAATTTTTGATAGACGCCTGGCCCACAGCCCTCTTCCCTACTTCTTTGCAGAAGTTTCAACCTC
>NW_008824473.1:3255193-3275602 GCF_000699105.1 Pygoscelis adeliae
GAACAAATACAACATACAATACATGTACAACATCCCCCAACAGCCACTGGGCTTGTCAAAGGCAGGACAGGCATTAATTCTTAGGAATACACAAAAGTGCTGAAGTCTGCCAGATGCCAAACTGAGGTATTCACCACTGATAATTACGGCAGAAGAACTTCACAAAGGAGGATCTCACAGGACTGTGAAAGCACATAAATAAAGGGTAGCTAAGACTATAAACAGACTAGAAGCAAAAATACACTTTGACACAGAAAAAGAATACCACCAAGTGCCAGGGATAATTGAAAAGGAGAGTTGGGTTGAAATTATTTTGGGTTACGGCAGGGAAGGCAGAGATCTGGTGATTTCAATCACTGGCTTGTCACAGGAGGTGAGCAGCCAGGGCAGCTGGACACGACCAAATGGATAGTCACATCGCAGCTACACGGACATGAGCAAGCAAAGAAACCCCACAGGGCTGGAAGGACACATCCTTCGTATTTCTGAGGCTACAAAGAACAGAAGACAAAGCAGACCTCTTTCCTCCATAAAATGTACTTTTTCTTCAGTTGTTTATGTGTTTTCACAGCTCCTATACAAAGTACTTTCGGTCTGAGCTTTCCTAGGATCCCATTTGCCTTTTCTAAGGCTGAAATGCATTAGTGGCTAAATACATTAATCATCCCGTGACTAATACACCCGACTTTCTCCACTTGTCATGTCCAACCAAAGCATTCCTAAAGCAGAAATTCCTGTTACTCATCCCTGCTTATTGTAAACTGAGGCAAAGCATTCATTTAGTTTTCCATTCATACTCAGATTATCTTTAACCTTCACCATAACCTTCCTACTCAGTGGCCCCATTTCTTTCCTTATCTTTTATTTATCTTGCTTATGAATCGCAGACTAAATAAGGTACACCTGAATTCATCCGATTCCTATTCCTAAATTAATTTTATTTTTCCTGCGTGACATTACAAAACCTCCTCTGGACTGGTAATGCCTCTGAGCTTTATGTAATCAGCAAATGTTATTAGTGCATATCTTATTTTTGTGCTCAAGTCACTAGTGATATTAAATAATATCTGTATGAAAATCAACATTGCCCAGAGTCAGCTCCCCATACACAGCATCCAGTTTTTCTAATCCCTAGCGTCTTCATAATCACCATGTTAAGTAGTTTACTGAATGACTTCCAGGTACATGTGATCTACTGCTTTTTTGTTGTTGAGGAAATCACTCATCTTACCAAATAAAGGTTTCGAGCATAATCTGCTTTTATTAAAAAGAAGTTGACAATTATCCCATTTTCCATTTACTTCCAGGTCTTTCATGAGTCCCTCATTCAAAATACATTATAAAGCTTTACATAGAGCTAGGATTAAATCAGCAAGCCTCTATTTGCCTAGTTATTTTTTTTTTCTTTTAAATACTGGATTTGTATTTGCTGCTCTCCAGTCATACAATACCTCTCCTGACTTTAGTTTTATTAAAAATCTCTCCTACTAAGCCTATAATATCGTGCACCAGTTCTTTCTCAGTGCTGTGATGGGAATGATCCTGTCCCAGCTGTCTTGAGCCCCTTGATCTATCTGAATCTTGCTTCTGTCACAAGAATGGCATTTTCTTCTTTGACACCTCCGACCATCCTGTCTTTGACCCTATACTCAATATCCTCTTCCTTCCTGAAAACTAAAGCAAGAGATACATTTATTCTTGGGCCATACCTATCTTTTATGCCCAGCTTACCCTTTCTTCAGAGTGGCCCTACTTCTTCTACGATGATTTATTTACAAGATTGAAAAAACACGTGATGATTTCCTACTTCAACATTTTTCTTGATGTTGGAAAAAATAATTTTTAAGGTACCAGAAGTGAAATGTTACCTTATAACTATTGCATTTGATATGCCTTAGCGAAGTGGTGACCTTTCTATGACAGTCACTCCTATGAAGCTTGGAGGATGAACATGTGATATTGCAAAGCAACATTAATATTTAAATGCAACACCAATCTCAGAAAGGCTTTTCAATGCCATAACTGGCTCAGACGGCAGGATCCACAGATGGAGGATCAGTTAACAGTGATATGAAATTGAGAATAGCTTCGTTAATCTTTACTATGAGCCATATGCCTTGAAGTCAATAGAGTTATTTCAGTTTTATACCACCATACACTTTAATAAGAGTCTGGCATAATTTTTCTCCCTCATAAATGGTGATGATTGCTTTTTAAAAAATTCATATCTTCATCTTATTCATGGAGCAAACACCTTAAGCTGCCATTTAGCTTTGACATCCACGCTAATGTTCTTATATTTGGGGCTGGCTTTGTGCCATATGTTCATAGCATTTTGGCCTCCCTGGTGCATGCTGAATTTTACCCCCTTTTTCATCCGGAAATGCCTTCTCTTCTGTCTTAGTGGTGATCACTATGCACTGTTCAAGATCCTTATCTACTTTAGTGGGAAAAAGTGAATGGGAGGACACAATCCTTTTCCTCATGGCCACCCTGCAGCAGCAGATTGCTTACAGATCTAAGATGAGGGGCTCTCCTGGAGCCAGTGATGCTTCATTGGTGATGTCTGTGCTGCAGCCAGAGGTCTGACAAGCTACTGCTCTCCTGGAGCTCAGCAGCAGTGAGCTCAGCTTGGACTGCAAAGCCTATCTCTGACACTACAGCAGTAACCAGACAGTAAATGAACTCGGTACTGTTAGTGGCACCCAAGCTAGGCAGGCATGCTTAGATGTGAGGAAGATAACCGGACTACCGAGTACCAGGAGAACAAAAAATGCATCGAGTTCCTCCCTCTATAGAGTATTCATGATCAAAGCATTAATGCTACATTTTAGTACATTTGCATAAACATTCAAGCATTGTTAAATTGCAACAAAAGGGAATTCTACTTACAAAAACTTTCACTGTGGAAAAGTCAATCTTTTCTGTTCCTTCCCTTTTGAATTTGCACAGTATGGTGCTGCGATCTGGTTTTTTGGTAATATTTTGGACGCTGAACCATATCTTTTTGGTCTGTGCACCATTCATGTATGACAGATAAACCTCTACCTCAGTTTTAGAAATATTCAAGTTGTCAGTTTCTTTCTAGAGGGAAAAAATTGAAGATCATAAACAGTCACTAAACACAGTAAGAAATAAAATGTTCCCCAACGACTATTTTAAATAAGGAATTAAAGTTTATTACTTTCAAACTTACATATATTTTTAATTCCAGGTCAGGATCCAGCTCAGTGTGTAGCTGGTAGTTAATGAACACTGGGTCAGGGTGATAGTGTAATTTTACACATGGTATGAAGGTAGTTTCCACTTTTAACATCATATCAACAACTTTACCCTCTGTTGCATGGCTCAGGCTTGGAGTTAAGTAATGATATTCAGATTCATTTCCAGGACACCTAGAGACCTAGAAATGCAATAGCAAAGCTGTAACGGTCATTAAGTACTCAACAGTGGGTACAATTACAAACAGAGGCACTCAAAATCATTTTAACATCTTCCTGACTTCACACAGATACCTCCTAAACCTCTTCTCTGCGATCAGGGCTGCATGCAGAGCACCTGGAAAAGTTCCTGTGTTAAGCTTGTGTCTACCTTTAAGCACATTTATCACACACTCTGCATGCTGCTTTAAGGCAGACTGCACACTGCTAAGGCAGCTATTTCCTGCAGTGAGACAGGAATAGGGACAGTGGTTTCTCTTTCCTTCCCCTCAGTGCAGGTGAGGAGAAGAGCAGGAGGAGCTCTCCAGCACCCCTGGGCATTGGCTTTCCCCAGCTTAACTCCTGATAGAGGGGAGCTGCTACAGTCACCCCATTGGTTACACCATGGGGGAGTGCTGCTCTTTTCTGGTCTCTGTGTTGCAAGCCCAGGAGGTGACAGGCTGCCCACCTCCTCACAGCTTTGGAGGAAGCGTTTAATCCCAAAATCAGCTCCAGTCTCCTGCCCCTTGCTGAGGCAGTGGCACCATTTGGGTTTTCAGCACAAAGCCAGAGAGTACGCTACCCCCTCCTCCAACAGACCCGCATATGGAGGCCGGGGAGGCTCAAAAAGGACAAATTTGGAGCAAGTCGCTAGAGCATAGAAAAAAGGCTCAGGGAATTATGCAGGAGAAGAGCTTATGTGTATCCATGATCCTGTACTGAGAATGTGTGCAACTGTAATCCCACAAGCGGTCATATTTATTTCAGTAGGGTGACTGATGTGTGCCTCCAAGTGTTTGAAAAATATTGAGATCCTCCTGAAACCTTAGGAATAAAACCTAATCCCTTAAGAGACCTCTATTTGGTATTGTACAGGAGATTAAGACTTACGGTGAGGTTTGATCTCTGGTCATCTGAAATAATCACACTGTCCACCACATTAAAATTTCTACCAATTGTAGTAATTTTGCGACCACCACTGTAAAAAAAAAAGGGGGGGTGAAAGGAGGTTTATATTATCTGTTTTCCCACAAATAAGTCCTGCATTAAGGCTTCAGCAGTGAATAAACTACTCATGCATTTTGCTTCGGTAGCAGCCAATATAATAAAGTCAAACTGCAGGACAAGATAATTTGAGCTATACAGTGTACTTCCATCCTTCCCTCATGATGTAACTGCAAAACCAAATGACTTGATAGCATACACATGCATACTCCTTTTCGGGGACTCCCCACCTTGTTTTCTATTCCTGCAGCCAAAGAACTAGACTGTGATTTAATATTCTGTCTTGAAGACATGGCATTTCACTGCCCCAGAGCAGCCCCGCCTGTTCTTGCCTTCTTCAGGACAAACCGATGGTGCCAGGCACCTCACAGGAAACATTCTCAGCAGTGTTCAGACCATCTGTCTCAGCACACACAATGATGCTTGTGTCTGAGGGCTCTGGCTCACAATCTCTGCTGAACACAGTTGGAGTGGTTTAAGGTATTATTAATTTCCAGCTGCCTGAGCTGCCCCTCACCTGGAGATGAGGGCATGCATCCTAGCTGCTCAGCTGCTGCAGCTGCCTGCCCAACTTATTACCTGAAATCCACATTTGCCTGTCCTTGATGCCAAGATATCAGATTAAGAACATGAAAGTAGGTAAAAACTGTACAGGCAGAGGGACAGGTGGAAAGCTGTGCCTGAGAATATCTTAAAACCACCCTGTAAGTCTTTCATTGGAGCTGTGAGTCTCCCACAGAACACAGCAGAGGCTTGAAAAGGGCTCCTTTGGCTTTAGGAAACCCGGTCCTAAAGCAAGTTCATGCGTATCACTGCAGTGGTGGTTATTTTCACTTCATTTCCAATTCACTGATACTGTTTCGGAGGTGAAGGGTATGTTAGTATCAAGAAATCAAAGTTAATTGGAGTTTGAATTTATGCGTGCTACCCATATTTTGGATGTAGCTTTAGTACGAAGAGACTACTTTTGACTTCTACAAAGGAGACCTGGGGTGGGCAGGAAGGAGTTTACAGAATCCTGCAGAACACAGAATCCGTCTTGCAGCTATCATGACCCTATCTGTATGTTAAATGTTAAATCAGTTCACCGGCATAAATTCATCCTCCACAACAGGTTACAGCAGTCATCCAAGTTTACATCAGCTGCAGTCCGGCCAAGGAAGGAGGCTCATATCGGCTCAGTGGGACTACATTGTAATAAATACATAAAAAGTATAGAAAGACCAATTTACCTTATCCAGGAGGTATTGGGTGTGATTCCAAAACATGATGGCAGTGAAACATAATGTAGGGTCATTGGTGGTGAACATTTTTTCCCATTAGCCTGTATACATATACTTTTGGCCTCTTTACGTGTCGGTGGGAGAGCAAATGTCATTTGCGTATCGTTTAGCACATTTCTAACTTTAATGCTGGAGGAGAAAGAAAACAGTTAGATGCCAAAAGAGAGATGCCACTATGCCACTCGTTGGTGTTACTACACAAAGCCTATAACCTAAAGCAAAGGATGAGGAGAGAAGAGGAACGAATCTCTCTTTGAGCTGCCAGATGGAGGTGGAAAGAGAGAGCAGGGAGTTGAAAAGACAAAGTAGGACATCTTTTGGATGAAGTTGCTATATGTTACAATAATCACAGAAGATGGTACGGATATTGGTCTTATGGCCTTGGGATGAGGCTATGTAATGTAATGTGTGATTTTGCTGTGTAAACTGTGTACTTTGCTGTGTACTTCTCTGTGCTGCCAACTCATTAGCTAGTGAAGAATGAGAATCTTCAGTTTCCTTTTCTTTCTTCTTTTTCTCTCTCTTTCCCCCTTCCTTTCTTCCTTTCTCTCTTTCCTCCCTTTCTGTCTACTTCCTCTCTCTCCCTCCTTTCCCTCTCTCCATCCTTCTCTCCTTTTGTTTTCTGCGGTCCCCAAGAAATTCATGGTTCAACTAAAAATTGAACTGTACCATAGGAATACTTTTTCAAGTGCTAGCTATGTAAGATGGGCTTGGTAATCACAGGCAGCCATTGCAGCTGCACCTGAAAATGACTGATTCAAAATAAGATAGCCTAATTATCTAGGGGGTTACTCTGTGCAATCATCAACAGAGAAAAGTACACACTGTTGCATGAGAGATTCCCTTCCCTGCCATGGCGTCTGTGCTTTCACAAGCAGAATCCTAGAATATATGTGGGATATTTTGAAGCAGAGGAGGGTCAAATAAAAGCTGAGGCTTTCCTGTGACCTAACTTCTTGTTGCCTGCTGCAAGGCACAGAAGGCCACAGGTACAGAACTGCCGTAACTACTGCTGAGAGCTGCCCACCTACCCACCCATCCCTTGTATTGTACCCAAACACCAAATTCGTTTCCATCCTTCGGGAATTTAAAGTGGAAGTATAACTAAAGGAGTGCAGAGCACCCCCCCCTCTGCTGAGGAGAGGTGCATGACAGCTGTTCACACAACTGTATTGCTAGGGCAAAATGGGCATAATTTTCACCATGCAAAGTAAATAGTATTATTTTTCAGAGCTTAACTCACATGTCTGGTTTACAGCCAGTGATTCCAGTCAGTATCAGTTTTATGCCTGATGCACGTGTAAAGTTTTCTCCTTTGACTGTTATTTCACTTTTGCCTAATGTAGAAATCCACAAAGGTTCAATGGAATGAATGCTGATATGCTATTAGAAAACAAAGCAAAACAAAATCTAGTTATAAAAAGGCGAGGCAATTAAACAACAGCTGCAAAAACAACCACCACTCAGGAATGCGGGTTTTATGGCACTGGGATACATTTTTCTTATTAATTTCAAATCTTGTTAAGCTTGATCCTGTGAAGTACTGTCAATCACAACTTATTTACAAGCCGACTATTTTTACCTACGTATTTTATATTTCAATTTATCTCATAACAAAGTTGCCCAAAGGAATCACAATCTGACATACTGGAAGGTAAGTATCATAAAAACTCAGCTTGAAATGAGACACTTTGTGTGACGGTTGAAGAACTAAGAAACAACACAAGACAAAACCCATGGTGCTGTCACTATGAGAGGTCAGAGAAACAAATGAAGGCATCTCTCATGACCTGAAAAGGGGAAGCAGGGTCAAATCCTAGAATGAAAAGTCAAGAAGGAGTCCCAGAATTAGCTTTACTAGAAAGTTTTTTCAAAGTCATACATAGAGCTAAAGGTCCAACACAACTGTGGGGATTTTTTGGTATCCCATTTTGATGCTAAGAAGTTTACAAATCTATTTTCCAGCATTTAAGAATAATCTTAGTTTGCTCTGATGCTGTCACAGTCTTGCAGAAATGTCGCCAATTTTTAAACTGTGCTTTTCTTTGTGTATCTTTATATTTATTTATTCTAACTTACACACACTTCTAGCAAGAAGAGATTTTTTCCCTAGTGTATTTACTTGATACATTTGACAGCATCTCATGTTTAATCAGTTTTGCTGCTTCCCCAGTTTTATAATCACACAGACGGTTTCCTCTCTGTATGTTTCAGACAACAAACTGAAAACATTCATAAAACCCCAGGAAAATACGCACGTGAAACCACAAACTGTTTGGGACCTTCTCAGGCAAACGATTTCTAGCTTGCTTTTAGACTGCCTGTAATACTAGTTTAAAGTGAGTTTTTACAGCATTGTGATTATCCTGATTTCTGCTGTGCACCTGTGGACACATCCACTGAGCAGTTCAGCCTTCCTGACCCTGAGAAGGGCGCTGGTGCAAAACCTCTAGGAAAGTCCTGGCCACAGGGTTTTTCTCCCCACTAATCTTTTCATGTACCCAGAGCAGCACCAAGCCTTTGGGCTGGTGGCCTGAGGGAACCACCGGGGTCACATTGCCATCCACTGCAAACACAGCGTTTGCCCATTTCAGAAAGGTCCCCGGCACGTTGTCCCCACATGCTACCATGGCCCGCTGAATGCCAGAGTGCTCGGGAGCAAATGTGAGACCTGTCACAACTGATTGAAAGCTGCAACTTGTGCCTTAGGAAAGGGCAAGAGAGTGCAAAGGCTGGGGCCAGAGGGCCTGCAAAAAGGGCCTCCAAGATGACCTCTTGTATGGATAATGGAGGAGGGCAAAGGAAACCCCTGACAAACAGCCTGAGGGGGAAAATTCACACCCACCCTGACTTGGGGATCAGTTTAACCCTTAGTACTCGAGCAGGACAACTGAAGCAGAAATCTGAGAGATTAAAGCCAGCGAAGCACCAGTGCTTTTCTCCACCCGTGTCCCATCCCTCTGCTTCTGCCCAGCCTCCAGCGCACCGAGGACAGTCAATATCCTCACACAAATCCAGAAGCCAAATAAATATACAGAAAGGAGTAAAACACTGCTTCGGGGCTCTCACTGGTAACCAGCAGGGAGCCCTGAAGCACAGGAATAAGGCAGTATCACACAAACACACAGAGATCCCCCACAGCTGCATCAGGGCTGTGAGCCCCAGTGAGGGAAATGCCAGGCATCCCCTGCTCAGGGGTGCGGCAGGACGCTGCGGCGCTTCAGGGCTCCCGCTGGTCTCTCTGCCAGGCACCGCACACCACGGGGCGCCTCAGCTTAGCTTGCCTTGTTTCTTTTCTCACACCAAGAAGAAATCATGGGAAGAATGGCTCACTCTGGAAGTTTCAGTCCCCCCTGATATCATGCCTTCCCTGTGGCTACACGACACGGACTCCCTCGCTGCATCCTGCCTTGGACTCATGGCGTCAGCGTAGTCGCTCGCAGCACTGAGGCGAGCTGGCCTCGGCTGTTCGAGAGCCTGCTTCCCGGCTTGACCACTGTGGTCCGCGACACCTTCCTCAGCAGCAAAAAAACCCTGTGAATTTCCTCACTGAACGCGGGAGGGACCAAGCATCCTCGCTGGGGTCTGTGGTGCTTGTTTCCCCAGCGCCAGAGAGCTGCTGACCTTCCAGTCACTGCGTGGCAGGGAGAGAGACGCCCGGCAGCAAGAGGGAATGGAGACAGCAGAGAGGCAGAAGGATATTTCTAAAAATCACTAGTTGTGAGGCACACGATGAAAGCAGTGTAAACACACAGAGAGACATACAGAAAGCGTGCGCCAGGTCCTCAGGTAATATAAATCAGCACAGCCCTGTCAACTTCAGTAGAGCTCCACATTTCTGAGCTGCAGCCCGCTCCCCCCTGTCCCCTGGACAGCCTAACGCTTCCCCGGGGCTGCATAAACAGTGGCAGCCCCATCCTCAGAGGTGTGGTTAGCATGGCTGCAGGTCGCAGCAAGATATCTGGCAGCGGCCCAGGTTAAGCAGCCTCTGCCACCCCGGGGAGCTCATCCCTGCTCCGGCACAGCCCCTCCTGTGGTGCCAGCACTGGGCCCCGATGCCACACAAAGAACTGGATTGGGGAACTGGCCCAGATGAAAAATAACCTGCCGAAAGACAACGGTTATTTCCAGCCAAATCAGTTCCCCAGCCAAGTGTACTCGTGCAACCACTCCAATTGCTGCTCTGGCGCAGGAAGGGGGAAGGTGCATGCATGGAAACCAGCAGCTGGAGTCAGAAGGAGGGCTGGGGCTGCCACTGAAAAAAAAGTATATTAATCTAAATGCTTGGCTGGGGTTGTGGGAAAACACAAATCCTCTTTCTCAGCTCTCCAGTACGTTCGCCTTAAAGCACCAGCAGTCAAAGGAGAGCAGGATTTCAAATGCATTTCAAGCCCTCTGAATGGATCAATCACTTCTAAATAAACATCTGCTTTTGGACTGCCTCTAGTACTTTCACTGCCTTGTCCATCACTGTCTTTCCAAGATAAGGTGTGTGGAAGAAAGCCATCTCCCAGGCAATTCCAACTATTTACCAATGTCAAATTACTGCACTTGGAAGCAGAGCAAAGAAGAATTTCCTCTGTTCTTTCACCAGCCATAATGCTTTATATGCAGACCAAATCCAGAATATTAATGCTCAGAAGCACAAGTATTGCAATCCCACTCGTCTCTGTGAAAAACAAAATGGATTTTGTGGAGTTGTTTACAAAACTTCAGCTGAACAGCTGAATTTAAGAGGTTGTGCTGGTTTTGGCTGGGATGGAGTTAATTTTCTTCACAGTAGCTAGTATAGGGCTATGTTTTGGATTTGTGCTGAAAACAGTGTTGATAACACAGGGATGTTTTAGTTACTGCTGAGCAGCGCTCACACAGAGTCAAGGTCTTTTCTGCTTCTCACACCACCCCACCAGCGAGTAGGCTGGGGGTGCACAAGAAGTTGGGAGGGGGCACAGCCAGGACAGCTGACCCCAACTGGCCAAAGGGATATTCCATACCATGTTGTTGGCATCTGTCTTCCCAAGTAACCGTTACGTGTGATGGAGCCCTGCTTTCCTGGAGATGGCTGAGCACCTGCCTGCCATGGGAAGTAGTGAATGAATTCCTTGTTTTGCTTTGCTTGCGTGCGTGGCTTTTGCTTTACCTATTAAACTGTCTTTATCTCAACCCATGAGTTTTCTCACTTTTACCCTTCCGACTCTCTCCCCCATCCCACCGGGGGGGAGTGAGCGAGCGGCTGCGTGGTGCTCAGTTGCTGGCTGGGGTTAAATCATGACAGAGGTAATTCCTGTCTTCACAGGTAAAAGTTTGGGTAGTTCTAACAAAACATTTAGAGATAAGAACACAGTTGCTATTTATACCAACTGTGCTATCACTCACAGAAAAGCAGAAACCAAAAAGTGTGGGCAGCAAATCGCTATGTACTTACTCATCAGTCAAATTTCTCTTCACTACTCATTTCTTTCCTAACACCTGTATGTCATAAGCAACCACTGATGACAAGATCGCTCAGTTTTATGAGAAAATAAAACCATTTTAGCACCATAAAGAATGAAGGGATAACCTCGTGGTTAAAGGGCTCGCCTACGAAGCGAAAGGTTAAAGGGCTGGCCTATGAGGCAAATCATATAGGCTGTACGCTCACATACAGTCTATATGATTTCAACAGAGAACCCAACAAACAGATTCAGAAGGTACTTTGGCACCAATGACACTCCTTCCTTTCCAGTGATCCAGCTTGAGTGGGATAGATGGAGAATAGCTCCATCTCCAGTTTTGTCTACAGCCTGGAAGCAAGGAAAATTTTTCTGTAAGTGTGAACCAGGGATTTACTAACATCCAGAGATTTCAGTTCCTGGATGCATCTTCTAGCCACTTGTCTGTTATGCAGAAACTGGGTGGCACATCCTCCCCTTCCTTCTGCTCCCCTGGCAGCTATGTTTCAGGAGCGGTGATCTGGCTGCATAAAATGAGGAAGAGGTTTGAGACTCTGAAACCTAGTTTCACAGAGTTGTCTGTGACAGCAGAACCCAAACATGCATTTAAGTCTAAGTAAGAGATTAAGTCTGCGATGTTGTTCTTTGGGGTTTTTTTGTTGTTGGTCAGTTCATACGTCCCAGCCCTCAGCACGTTGGCTCCCGTGGAGTGCCTAAATACAGCATACAGGGGCTTTGGCATCTAAAGCAATATTGTAAATACTGCATCTAGAGGTAGGCACATGACTATTGCAGTGTCCAACCCACAGAACCTCAATAATGCCAATCTTAAAATGCTAACTAACCTCTGTTTTCTGCGCAGTGGCAATCCCCTTGGAAGCAGTTGCATTACAACTATCCTGAAAAAAAATCAGCATTTCTCCATGTCAGGACAAGGAAGAGACAGACTGCTGCTCAGATGTAAAAAATACAAGGAAAAGGCATCACAGGGGATTCCAGTCCTCCCCAACAAACTTCACCTGGCAGGTGGTGGCAGGAGAGACACGCGTCGATTTACAGCTGGCACACTCACCCTTGTGTATACATCGTAAGCAGCTGGTAACACAGAAAACAGAGTTTTTGTAAGACACAGGAACTCAATCTAGATTCAGCCATGAATGTGAAATTTCAAGTGACAGAAAAAAGCACAAACCCAAGAGAACAACCTGGCAAACATGTAATGAAATGCATAAAACCTGCGTTTACCCTCCAAGCCTATTGTTCTGTTGTGCTTATTCTGAGGACAAATTTAGTATGAAATATAATCTGTGCTGAGATGCTGAGAGTCACAAATTTCCAAAAAGCATGAAGCAGATGGAACACCTTGGGTTTCATTTTGCTGTGGTCCTCTCCAATACATAAGTGGCCAGATAATACTTTTTAAACTCACTGATTCTTTCACAGCTTGCCTGAACTTCTGTTCTGTGTGTGTAGTGCTAGCAAGTATTGCTAGTTTGCTATTGCTTTACCCTACCAAAAAATATGCCTACTGGAGACTAGTTTGTCCCTGTCTTGCTTTGCAATGCATCTATGAGCATGGAGAAGAGCCAAGAGCAGCACAGGCCCTCTTCACGCATGCTGAGAAATGCTCTGATTTAGAGAAAGACAGTTCCTTCCCTGTGTTCCTCCAGGGACAGGGAAGTGATGTGCCAATTCCCAAAAAGAAGAAGTTCAATTTCATCCCAGGTGCCTATGAATTAGCCTCTTTGTACAGGGGAGGAGTGTTCTGAATGGGAACACTGTAGTTACCTACAGCATATGTTAGCCAGACCTTTCTAAGTTTTAACAACCGCATATCATAAAGGGTTAGGCCATGTACTGGGCACAAATGCCTTCTATGGCGAGCTCTCAACAAAGAGTGTGGCTCTGAAAAATAATGTGTACAGAACAATAGGTATTCATTATTCCTATTAGCAGACTAGATGTTACTTTCTGGTTTAATTGTATTCCTGATACCCATGGACCATATTTAAATTGCATCTGGCTCTATTAAAAAACAGCTCCCTGAAGTGACTTTTACAGAATCTCTTGACTCCTTTGATCTAGGTCTTATCCTGCGTACCAGGGGCCCACCTTTTTCACAAGGACAAAAAAGATTTTAATGTCACTGTGACATCCTTTATTATCTCTTCATGCACTTGTCATAAATTCAGTCATTGTAGTGACTCTCCTACAGCTAGCTGCCAGGGTCCTGTTAAATAAAAGAGTCATCAGAAGAAGTAGCTTTCTAAGGATAATAAAAAAAGAGGAAAAGGAGGAAATGGGCCAAGAAAAGGGATTTGACTATCTTTAGTGAAATGTATTTCCTTAACAAATACCAACAAAAAGAATGATCATACTTCAGCCCCCCCTCCCCACACACACACATAAACCCCTCAATGAACTTCAATAGGAACCAGGCTCTTACTTTTTCAACCAAAATGTTTGTGTGATATTCCAAGAGCTTGAGGACAGCGATGCTTCGAGAACTAGACAATCTGGAAAAATGTGACTGTTAGACATATGCTGGATATTACAAGAAATAACTGCAAAAAAATAATTGAGTTGAAAGCTCATGTGCTTTCAGCTGTTCTCTACATGGTATGCACCTTCTCTCATACATTTGTTCACACTTCTGACTGATAAAAATAACTAGATTTTGTCCTTCCATAGCACCCTTCAGCTGAGTTATTCCAAGACTTTATACACACTCATTAATTAAGCTTGATGCCACCACTGCATGACATACAGAAGTAATGTTATTGTCAGGATACAGATAAGGAAATGCTACTACGGAGCAGGGATATTAAATCATCTCCCAAAGAGCACACAGTGGTATACTGTGGCACAGCCAGGCCCCGAATTCAAGCCTTCTAACACAACAGACTGTTCTAATGCAAGAGACCCCAACATACTGTACTTCTCTCTCTTTCTGTCTCAGATACTTGGTTTCAGAGCCTTCTTTTGTAATCTATGCAGTAGCAATTTTCATCCTATTTAAATCTTTTTTGATTGCATGAGTCAATTTGCCATTATTTCAGCTAGCAATTACTATACCGACAATTCACTGACAGCTGTGGAATGAAAGAGTATCTTCTCCCATGAGCAGAATACCACATCGAAAAGTAGAGTTAGATATATACCACTTAAGCCATGGTCCCTTTCATCTGTGTGCCTGCAGATGTGTACATCTGTGAAATTAATGACTGTCTGAGATCAAATGAAACCCATGCGTGCAGACTTTTCTGGCTTCTCTATGCTAGGAAGTAGAGAGCTTTTTAACCCGGGAAAGTTACACAGATTTAAAGTATATCTACCTTGCAAAGGTAGAGAAAGCTTTGTACATCTACATTGTTAAATGAGAGGTATCTCCTAGCTCTACACGTCAGCATGGCACTTGGGTGCTCACCGCAAAGGTCACCTGCACCGCTTGTTAGAAACAGCCCCTGGGACCGTTCATATGCTTAAATACCTTACTAAATGGATAGCAGAGAGTCTGATTTTTAATGGTGTTTTAATGCTTGAAGATGTGGATGAGCACATACAGACATTCTGAAATCCTTCACCAAGCACCTATTTGGATCTCCAGAAATCTACGTATCTGCAGAAATCTGATATGTTGGACACAAAATTGCCTAAATCACTTGCCCAGGTCATTATATGAGAAGGGTCTCAAGCCATGAGCTACTGAAAAGTAGTATTTTACTAGGAGTAGTAAGTAAAAGTAAGGAATTTATCTGCTTCTAGCAGAGCTTGTCTTATCTTTTAAGTTTGTATAAATACTTTAAAAACAACACTGTCAAATATAGTTTCCTGATTTTGTCTGTGTTGAAATTAATGGAACCTATTATTTTCTGTATAGCCTGGGCTGACCTTTCAAAATGCACCAGACCGCGCTGAGTAGCAGGTATTTTCAAAATGTTTTTTTCCAGAAATGATACGTGAAGGAGTTTTGCAAGTGCATCGTCTTGTGAGACGGAGGTCACTTTACATGAGGTACCATAAATAGTCAACATAACTTCCACATTTGCATTATCCACTAATATATCTCATCTCGTAGAAGCATGTGAGTGGCAGTAATACTGGCAGGCACAAGCTAAGCTCACAGCCTTCTGGTCGACACTGTCAAAGGGCTCATCCTTGGCACAAAGTACAGGCAAGGCGAGCTGGCTTCTGTAACACTATACTCTGAAAACCTGCTAATGGAGTAAGAGAAAGCCTTAGTCCGAGAAGTCAGAGAACCAAAACAACGTACCCATGATTATAACATGGCTTTTGGGACTGAGTCAATAAAGGACATTTTTTTCTTCTCTAATGCATTTGTCCCTCTTAAAAATCCACTAATAGTGTTTACTAAAGACACCTTAATAGACCAGAATACTCACGGATATCACCCTAGCCGTCACCTGCTAGTGACAAAGTTTTTTCTTCTCGATTCCCAAATCAATATTGGACAGGAACTTGACACAACACCTGTATGATGTCAGAGGAGCTTTTCCCATACCAAGGCCATAGGATGAGCTCCTGAGATCCCAATATTCCAAGGAACTTCCTTCAGGGGCAAGGGTCCCTGAGAGAGAGAGCTCTTTGCAGCACTGAGCTCTTCAGAACAGGTCATTGTAAGTTCTGGTTAACATTTCACTCCTCTTTCTAAACAAAGGTATTATAAGAGAATCAGATTCATGCAGAGTATTACATGGTTTTGGGGCTATATTATCTAGGAAAAGATAAAGGCAGGCATTTATCTGAATTTTCTGTTTCCTTTTCAAGTCACTTAAGAGCACATGGTATCCTTGAGGTTGCTATCTTTGTCCCTCAGTTTAGATTAAAACTCTCTTTTGTATTCTAACATAAGCAGTTTAAAAAAGGTACAAGGTCAACCTGTATTAAAGAAGCTTTGTGCTTCTATACAGAACCTTGAAGCAAAGCAAGGGGGACATTTTTCTCCTATTAGTCAAATAACATGCTACTGTGAAGGATTATCGTCTGATCTTTAAGACCAAAGCCTAGAGAACAGCTCAAAAGTCTAGACATTCAGTAATTTACCACGTCATTCTAAAACTTGTAGTTGCCTATAAGATGCACCAAACAGATCACATGCATCATGTGTCTCTAATTCTAAGAACTACGGGTGAACAAAGTAGTATAAGAATTATTGCAAAACGATTCAACCGATAATCCAGAAAGATGAATGAAGTCAAGTCAAAAAGATGTACCAGCCAAATTGCCCCGAACCAGGTATTTTTCTGCTAATCCTCTACATGGGACAATCACTTTCTCACAAGTGTCTAAGTTAGGTTGAAACAGTTAATTGAATGTTAAGATTATTTATTGTACAGACATCCATAGTCAGAGTCTCCTCTTATTTATGCTAGTACAGTTTCTTGCAATGAGAGAAGTGTTAAGATGGGTTAATTTGTCAAGGCAGAGCACTGGACCAACACTGCTTCCATAGGTCCAGCCGGCTTGATTGTCATTGCAGCTATCTTAAGTTTCCTTAGACAGTGATTAATGGCACCATGTAAATACACTCCTAATGCTATAACACTGCACTGCTACAGGCTGAACTGAAGAAGCTGCTTCTAGCCATAGGTCGACATGTTTTATTACTTCTAGAAAGGATTCCATATTAACAAATCTTTAATTATCAAGAATAGTGTGAGTATACTCAAATCACTTGACAAAACATGAATATTTTTTTTCCAATGACATTTAATAAAAAGCATTACCTACTCTTACACTCATTAGGCCTGTATTTATGCTCAGTTCTCCTCAGTAATAAAGGACAGTGAATAAGCATTAAATACATGTAATAGTAAAACATACCATTATCAGTTATCACCGGAGTGGTTAGATTGCAGAAACAGGATGAGTTTTTCAGCACTACATTTTCGTAAAATATATCAACAGGTTTTACAATTTTTATCATACAGGAAGTAAGGATTTTGTTTATGCTTGCAGTCACAGCAACCTATAAAACAATAAAAACAAGAATACAACAGATTTCTTGTAATACTTGTTAAGTCATCACCTTATGTTTACAGAAAACTACAAACTATGAAATGTACAAAATGAAAATTTTTGTGGCAGAAGCAGGCAATTCACTAGGTAGCCTCTCAAAGGAGAGGGTCTCTCCCAGCTGAAGAAGCAATACAGAAAGAGTCCTGAAAGGAACAGCATTGCTTTCTTCCAGAAATTACATGCATCTGTAAGGCATGTTAGGGGAGCAATCTGGAATAATTTTGGATTTTAAAACAAGAATTCTGCTATAGCGGTGTTATATGCTGCTATAGTCCCTTAAAAATATTTGAGCAAGAATGTACAAATCCTCACAGAGAGACTACGTTTACATCCATAACCAAAGTGCACTTAATTATGAAACAGAATTTTTCTTGTAATGAATTATCCTTTGTTTCTGGCTGAGAGCGCTTTACAAATATGATCACATTAGTGCATTCAATCAGGAAACCAGAAGCAATAGCATGCAGATTAAGTGGCCAGTCACAATACTTGATAAGCAAATACTCAAGGCTGTGTGTGCTGTGAACAGATACTCAATAAATACTAATATCAAACACTTAAAGATGCATTTGTGTTAGCATATGTGTCCCAGTGAATATTCTGTGACTCGTTACAAAGCTCAGAACTTACATAATGCACTTGATACATAGTCACTGGAAATATTAAAATAGCTGATAAAGTGATATAACAGAAACGTTGCCTTTGTCAGCATAGTGAATTTTTGACTCAACATCATGAAGTATAGCTTCAGGATACATTTTACAGGAGAGGAAGAGAACATCTATCTGATTGACACATTCAACTTACTGGGATTTCCAATACATTTGCCAATCATTGAGATAAGAGGGACTAACATATGGAACATGGTCACAAAAGAAGGGACGCTGCAATAAGCGACAAAATGACACATTTTGAGTCACAATAAACAAACACGCATAAAACTGGGTGTACATACCTGATTTTTGGCAGGGAAACTTAGCAGGATTTTCAGATCTTTATCAGGTGCATGTGAAATGTTATACCAACCCTCTATGCTGTTTGAACGTGTACAATTTTCTTTTAATGTGCACCTAAAAGTATACATAAAATTATACTAGCTTCCTTATCGTGGCTTTGACTTCAGACACTATACTTCAACTTATTTAATGTTATTGATTTTTTACAGGAATATGGTTATAACTGCAAAAAGCTTCAGGAAAACAGTCAGTAAAATCTTCTGCTTATCAAAATAAATTACAATGCATTGACATCTGCTTTAGGGTCCTGATTAAGTCAATGGGACTCAAGCAAATATTAGATGCTTGGTCAGTAACAGTGGACTTGGTAGCCTGGGATGGAATTCATGGCCCCCAACTTGATTGCTCCATTGTACAGCTCTAGATCTAACATCCCCCCCCCGTTCCCTCTACAGTCAATGGGGAGAAATGTGCTCTTTCAGGGTGCAATTCATCTAACCTATTTTAGACATTCATACAAAAATGGAATGACTCACACTACAGAAGCTGCTCATTCACTCCAAAGAGTATAAGAGGAGATGAGGGTGAAGCTCAGATGTAGAGCTATGCTACAAATGTGTATAGTTGATGAGATGCATCCTCCTTCCTAATCTCCTCTGTCGTCCACTGATGTGAATGGTAATCTTTCCCTTTTATGTCAGTGTACTTGGTTAAAAACACCAGATTTGAAAAGGTAGTTCAAAATAGATTTCTCTGTCTTCAAGAATAAAATCCATTTCAGAAGTAGGATGGCACAAAGTAAATAAAAATGTTAGAGATGTCAAACTGTAGGAAACAGAAACTACACAACAGAAAATTAAGGAAGAAAGAGGAAATACTGGGATATAAAAGTACTACAAAGGTTACATGTATTAAAAGCATGTGATAAGAAAAAGAGAACATAGCCATACAAATTAGATGGACAATCACTGAGTTTGAAAGGTGAGTCCTTAAAATACCGTCTGCTGTGAACAGTTAATGAATAATCCAAAGATTAACTCCAAGTAATTTCATATAGCTAGCAATTAAAGACAAGTAAGTGCTAACTGTATATATCTTCATATTTTAATATTAGGATGGAATATTTAAAAATAAATGTAACATTTAATACTGTTTTAATAACACTACTTTTTTACCAAACATAGAAGCATGTATAGCTGCAATCATGTGATCAATGACATGTGCCTTAATGAACTATTCCTTCACTAAAAACTAGAAATGAGTACATACTTGCAAAGCACGGTCTTTTTTCATGAGGAGCTCACTGTATAAACGTATTTCACAAACAATGTGTTTTCTCTCCAGGAGGAATAACACAAGAATGACTTTCAAGAAAAATATCCACTGCTTTCCAAAATGTCTGAAATAACCCCACAAACCATAGAAACCATAAAGCCATCTTCTCTGTAGATCAAGACGTTGGCAACTGGAATGCAGTTAAGCACAAGGTCACTTCCTTTGTGGTCTAACTCAGGAAACTGAGTTCCTGCTGCACAAGAACCTGGTGGGGCTTTGCATCTGAATACATACAGATCATAACTATACTGTAAGAAATTGGGACTATGCCTGACGTATTTCAAACTGTCTGAACTAGGACAAATTTCAGTCTCATTTATATCTCTCTTCATCTTACTGAGATCACGAAGGTCCATTAGCACCACAGTTTTAGAACCACAGAGGATGGGATCTGCCATCAGCAGATGTGCATAAACCAGATGCTCGGATATGTACGGGTAGACAACTCTCACTGGGAATGACGCATGGGAGAGAGACATCCTACAGTTTCTGACAGGCTGAGGATCATAATGTTGAATCACAGAATCATAGAACAGTTTGGGTTGGAAGGGACCTCTAAAGGTCATCTAGTCCAACCCCCCTGCTGTGGGCAGGGACATCTTCAACTAGATCAGCTTGCTCAGAGCCCCGTCCAACCTGACCTGGAATGTTTCCAGGGAGGGGGCATCTACCACCTCTCTGGGCAACCTGTGCCAGTGCTTCACCATCCTCAGTGTAAAAAGTTTCTTCCTTATGTCTAGTCTATATCTACCCCCCTTTAGTTTAAAGCCATTCCCCCTTGTCCTGTCGCAACAGGCCCTGCTCAAAAGTTTGCCGCCACCTTCTTTATAAGCCCCCTTTAAGTACTGATAGGCTGCAATAAGGTCTCCCCGAAGCCGCCTCTTCTTTAGGCTGAAAAACCCCAACTCTCTCAGCCTTTCTTCACAGGAGAGGTGTTCCA
>NW_008824473.1:3276043-3294514 GCF_000699105.1 Pygoscelis adeliae
CCGTCGGGCCATAGACCCGTTGACCACTCCCCTCTGGATGCGACCATCTAACCAATTCCTCCCCTGATGATGCAAAGCAACACACTTGTAATACTTGGCACTAAATGAGTGTATGCATTTCAGTGACACTAATCTTAAAATATTAAAAAAGAAAACTGTTTATAAACCTGAATATTTAAAACTGTCCTAAGACAAAGTTATTTGCCTTCTTAGACTGCCTCAGGAACACAAGCAGTGAACTTGTTTCCCTCATTTACAGTGAAGAATCTAAGAGTTTAATGGCAAAAAAAGTAATGCCACACAGGACCCAGGGTCATGCTTGTCTTCATGTCAGGAAATATGTGTCTTTTGTTGCTCTAAAAGCTGACCTTTAACACTCAAACAATGTGCTATGAAGAATGGTCATTTTGTAGGAAGCAGTCGCAAAGGGGGCAGTACAGCATCTGATGCCCCTCAGCATAAATTCTCACAATTGCCCTGCACAGGCCAAGCGTAACATGAATTCCACTCACCTAAAGATGAGATTCTTTTGTTATATCCCTATTTTTACACAATTGATATTGTTTGCAAGCACACTGGAATGACTATAACAGATAAATATTATTTGTGAACCACACGGTTCTGAAAATTAATATCCAGACTCAGACAACTATTAAGTCTGGCTTTCTTGGAAGGGTGGACTGGACCAGACTCTATACAAGTATGAAGTTATAAGGTATGAAACCCTAGGATCAGATTTCAGACATGCATAGATATATGTACAGAGAAAAGCAGTCTCGAGGGTTTTTTTAATCTTTCACAGCAAGCTAGTTCTTTATACTACTGAAGATTCCTCTTCACAATTGGAATCAAGTTCCTCTTATTTCATTATGATAACACAATACCTATGCATACCGGTTCATTCATATTAACTTAAGTCTCTGCTTCACTAATCTTGTATTAACTACAGATCCTACTGAGTTTGCCCCCTCTGCCTTGCTAAAGCATACTGATTTCCTCATGGAATGAGAATATGGTTTCAGAGAAAGTTTTGGCTTCCTTTTCCAAGGTACCAGCCCCTGAATGAAATCCACAGATGTCACACACACTGGCTAAATTCAAAAGCACGTCTGGTCATGTCAGATAACTAAGACATATTGTGTTATTTCCATATGGAAAATACATGCAAAACATCAGTGCCTTGTATTGGAATAATTTCAGCATACCGCAGGTAAATCTGATTCATCTATAGAAAATCTATGAACATTAAGAGAAATCACACAATGATATGACTAATTGTTTTGAATGATTGTAAGTGAAAAGGAGAACTTATGTATTTGTCCCTGTGGAAGAAAGAGTAGAAATAGGAACAGTAGAAACATTTTGTTTCGTTCTGTTTTCACTTGCAATAAGATGTGCAGATTTTTTCATCAAAATACTAGATTTGAGTTCACACTGCCTTTAAAATGAAGCACTGCTGATAAATTTTATTTTTAAAATGGAGTGCATATTTAATGTAAAATTTATTTCCCAGTAAGAGTATAAAACATATAATAGGTCTCAAAATTATTACGGAATATATTGCTTCAGTGGACATGTATGGACTTTGGTTAAAATACTGGCTAAAAACGTCTTCCTCTTTTTCTAAAGCCTCACTCAGAGCTCTCTCTTCACAAAACCAAACAGTTAATGATGCTAAGTTCTTAACAGTGAAAAATTATGTGGGTGTTGAACGGGAGTCATATTATAGTAGTTCATTTTTTCTCCAAAGGAGTAAATTATTTCTGTTTCAACCAGATGGAAACTTTTGGTGATTCCCCTCATAAACAGGGGATTTACTGACTAATAACTTATTATTATAAGGTAACTAAAAGCCTGAAAAGCTTAGCACTCTTACATATACAGTTCTAACAAGGTAGCAAAAGAGAGTTTGAAAAAAAACACAGAATAAACACCTACTCTCTTCTAATAACTGCCTTTGCAAACACAAAGTAGCAGGTCTTCAGCAAAATCACGTTAACATTGAAACAAACCAAAATGGGTAGTATTAACCTTCTAAAAGAAGGCTACTGTGGAATTCCTCAAAAATCAATCTTATAACCACTTTGTTTAATGTTTTAATCACTGATGAACTGGCACAAAAGAAGGTTTACATTGTAGACATCTGCTGATGATACAAAGTTGGGAACATTACCAGGCAGAGGAAGATGGGAATATCACACAGGAAAACTTGGATAACCTTGAAGTGGGATGACATTTCAAAGCATAGAGTACATGAACATGTACCTAGAGCAATAAAAATCTCACAAGCCATATGTGTTATAGACTGGAAACTCATCAGTTGGAAAGAAAACAAAGAAAGAGAAGGACCCGGGGGCATTATTTGATCGTGGATGATTGTGGCCCATCAATGTGATGCTGTCATGAAAAAGATGTTTGTGATCCCCGGACACACTAAGTAAGGTGCTTCCTGGACAGACTGATTAAACACCATTGAGCAAGGCACAGCTGAAATCTCTTCTGGAATACTGTGATAGTCCTGGTCATCCTTTTTTTAAAAGGATGCATAAACTTCACAGAAGGGCTACTGGAGTGGAGTTAAGAAAGAAGTGTCTTATATGAGAGGATCTTAGTGAAGTTAGCTGTTTTAGCACACCAAAATGAAAGTGAAAAAAAGAGACTGCTTCCAAAAAAACATTGAGGAGATAAGCATGAGGGAGGGGGGGAAACCTATTTAAGCCAAGGCGATGTGAGCACCAGAACAAATGAATATAACCTGTCCATGAACACACACGTGATGAAAATGAGCAGACAGATTTTAACCAGCAGAAGAATGAGACTCTCAGATAGCCACACAACCATGGCAGGGAGGACAAAAAGCCTATCTAAACTGAGGATGGTCCTTGATTAGTTTATGAGTAGGTTTACATGATGTCTTTGTTTGCAATCGCCAAGACTAGGCTTGATGACCCAGGAATTTCTCCAGTCCAGGCTAAAGATGTACGATAGCTTTCAAACCTGCTTCAAAGCAAGCCGCAAAACTAATGACTCAAATGTGAGGATGACGTGTTTAGAAAGAATTTCTCCTCTGGCCTAAACCAAAGGCGGTGGTTCCAAAGCAAGGAACTATGAATACTGAAGACAACTGAGCACGCTTTCTCCGTTCTCACATGCAAGATGCTCCCAGCTATTAAGATGCTTCAAGCACGAGTATACGATTTTATCCCTCAATCAATCTGGATAGCAAAAACATCTGTTCTAGAACCAAAATAATTTCTTCTTCTTAGCCCAACATATATTTTATGGGTAGATCTCAAAAATCTGAGGGTTAACATGGTCTTTAAAAGATGCAGAGCTCCCTTTCACATGACAATACAGTGTCTCACATTTATGGCCATGACTGATTCCATAAAAATGCAGTAGATAAAATCTTGATGCTGAATAGCCCCAAGCCAGTCAAAATGTACACTGACTAATAATGCATTGCTTTTATGTGAAAGTCTAAAATACCAAAAAATACCTTCGATTCAAAGAACACCACCCACAGTAGGGATCCTTTGCTGATAAGCATTCTTGCTCGGAAACATATCTACCGCAATTTGCAACGGGTATTCTTCTCACCTACAACCAAAGAATGCAATAACATACTGAATTAAAATAGCCTCCATAAACAGGGAAATTGAAGGTCACCATTAAAAATCTGACAGCAACCAAGCACGATCCCTTCGGGAAAGTTTCCTTATGGACTCCCCTCTGCCAGAAGACCTTTGGATAGAAAAATGCAGCCTATTTTACACACGCTGTATTTTGCCATCAGATGATGAAACGCCTCTGACAATGACAATTTGATTCTACTACTCAAAGGCCAGCATGGACAGATTAATGCAAGAAAGACTGATTAGCATAGTGAATTATAGATAACAATAGAAAGGAGGTATATTTTACAAATAATGCTCTGCTTAGCAGAACACCGTTTTCCTCTCATCAGAACTGAGATTTTTAAATGATTGATGAAGGTGCATCCAAAAATGCATGCGCAAAACAAAATGCATCTGTGTTTGCATCACCATGTCAGGTTACTGCATGTGCACACTAGAACAAACGCATGCAACTACTTAGCATGCATGAAAATGCCATTTCAATAAGTAAATGTAGATAATTGTGGCTATATTGTATGTAGCTATACTTGTACATTCAGCTCGAATATCCTAGCCAGCCATTTTCAGAAAAGGAAAGGAAAAGAAAAAGAGAAAGCTGATTACAAATACTGAATACAAATACACATAATGTTATTAATAACAATGTTAATAATAATCTTGGTAAGAAAAATATTCCTAATTCAAACAATTTTTTTACAAATTTGCAAGAATTAAAAGTTCCTATATTTTGTGAACAGAAACAAGGATACATGGCTTTCTGCAAAACTGTATTTACTGTTTTTTCCAGCCGTATCTTGTAAAATTCAATTTATCTGAAGGCGTGCGAGATAATCAGTTCAGAAACCAGCCAACATCATAGACTGCTAGCAAGTTAAAAAAGACAGTGTAGAAGCCTTATTTAAGCTCCAAGAGATGATGAGAGGCATGTATTCCTGAAAGCTGTTGTTCCTCTATAGCAACTTGCTCTTTTACCAAAGCTAAAGAAAATTCAGGTCTTTACTTTGAATGTCTACATATACTTTTAACTGAAATTTTGATTCCTTCTGCATTTGTGATAGATGGTTTATATCAGTCAGGAGTTCTCCTACAAACTTACCCACTCTCTCAGATGGCAGGCTAAAATGCTACACTCACTGCTGGAAAAGTGATTTTATTGTAAATGAAGGTAATCTGGGTGCTGGGTGAAATCCTGTCCAGCTAAGACGGACAGCCAGCCCTTATGTTTTCACTTCCCCGCTGCTGGCGAGACAAAGGAATTTGCTGAGCTGATGCTCAGTAGCCCTGCTGCAGGATGTGCTGCAACAACTGCACCAGCTCCTGGGAGCCGCTCTCTGCTTAACATGCAGCTCTGATGCGTTTGCTCACATGCAGTAGCTCCCAGTGACTGCTGAACTCCTTGGCCTCACTATGCATACACATTAATCACTTCTGATTGTGTTTTTGGTTTTTTGTTTCTTTGTGTTTTTTTTAAAGTCTATGCCTAACTGAAGACAATGAGAATTTTATCATCGATTTCAGCAGAACTAAGACTTCAAACCCACCTCGCAAATTAAGAGATTTCTCCACATTAGAAACTCCATAATTGACTAGCAAACCCTGGCCTACCAATACCTGGATTGCTAATTCAGAGGAACTCCGTCTCCAAAGAGTCTGCAAGTTTTGTTTGCTAACTCCAAGCTTGATTCTGCATGATGCCTCCAGGAAAAAGAGAAACAAAGACCCTCTCGACAGAATGACATAAAATAAGCATGGGATTAAGGGTGTTGCTGGACCATAGCAACAGTGGGCAGCACCATGACAGTAGAAGCTCTTCTGAGCTCTGCAGAAGTGCAGCCCAAACTTAGACAACATAACCAGATATTAGATGTAAAGTTGATAACTGCAGTTTGGATATTTAAGGTCTAACTCTGACCCAAACTGATGCTTCACTTATAAAGTAGCAGAAATCCGTAAAGCAGTAATTTACTTGAATTTATTGTTTAATTTAATATTGTGCTTACCTTATTGGCAGAGGACAGATAGATGTAGTTATTATCTACTGGGTCAAGTCGAAGTTTGGGGAAAATGGAGGTTTCTTCCTTAATTTCATACAAAACCTCTGGGCAATTAGATTCCATATCCTCATTAAGTACAGCCTAAAACACATGAAATTAAATTATTCACAAGTCTTTTTATTGATCAGTCAGCATTTTAAACAAAAGCCTAATTTCAGCTACATCAGAGCTTCTGAGATGATTTACTGTGCCCTGATTCAATTCACCTATTGCACTGGCTCTCACACTGCAGAAAGATGGGGGAAAAGACCATCAGAACAGAACTTTAACAAAATCCATGCCAGACACATTTTGCACTGAATCTGGCACTGGCTTAGTGCCACCAAGTATGTTCCTGATTGACACAGAAACTGAATGTGGAAGAGATGCCTATATCCCAAAGTCATAATGTGTTAAGTACTCCTATGAATGGAGAAGAAAGTATTAGCCTTCAGAAAAGGAAGTAACATCCAGACACCCATAATGTAAAAAGGAACCTACACAAGTTACTGACAACTGTCTTCAGGACAGAAGTTTCCTTGTGGCTTCAGTGAGTATACATCTGAGGTGGTATTTCTTTTTCTTACCTTGCTCAACTACAATTTTCAACCAGCCTTTGCACAGAATTCAAGAGAACCAGAGACCACAGAAACTTTCTTTTGCAAGTTAATAAGCACACCAACATTGATGTAAGGTTTTCCATAAACATGACTAACCAAGGGAGATATGTTCATGGTCTTCACTGTGCTAAGGAGACATGGAAGACTTCAATTTCATTTTTCATTATCAAAAACACAGTGAAATCAAACGGGCAAAAGCTTTTCAAGCTCTCTACTATATTCCTCTCCAACTGCCTGCTTAATAAAAACAAAAAAATAGAGTCATCCTTTGCAGTGTAGACAGGAAATGCACATTCTTGCAAAACCCAGAAAAAAATAAAAGCACAAAAGACATTTGACTGGATGGTTGAAAAGTTTGGTAATGAGATAAGATGACTTTCACTTCCAGGTGATTGATTTAAGTAGTGTAGGTCAACTATTCAGAAGCTAAGGCAAAATGAATCTTGACTTTTCTCTCTAACGGACAGCTATTCACATCACACAGATACACTTCCAAACAAACAAATATGCTTCCAAAATCTAACAATATTTAATATTTCTACCGGAAAATTAAAGCAAGGAAGGAAACAAAAGACAGAGTAACTGAGAACTCCACAGTCCATAAATTGGTACTGTGGGCATTAGCAGTTTAATGAAATGTTTCCATGAATTTTAAGCAGGGTACATAATTGCTTTTGAATGTAATCTTGCTCTCCAAGTAACAATACAGCAGTTACTTCACAAACAAATAAAAAAAAAAAATAGAGATTCATGGGATTATATCTGTTTATAATACAGTTCCTAAACCAGGAAACATTTACCCACTTGAACACAGCAGCAGCTGATGGAGAAGGAAAGAACTGCCACACTCAGCTTACCTTCAGTAACTGTCCATCATCTGTTCCCAAAAAGAGAACTATCTGATTCAAAACAACTGTGCCATAAACAGCCGCTAATCCAGAGTGAATCAAGGTAGGTAATTTCTTGATTGATCGTGCCTCCTGAAAATCAGATATAAGAGAAAGTTATTACAAAATCATTCACCTATACTGCAAAAAGTTAAGAAAAAGAAAAAGAAGAATCTCTGGAAAGATTCTCAGAGAACTCAACTTCAGACAATACTTTGGGTAACATTTTAATTCTGACACAATTTCAGAGCAACATATCATTGGAAATGGCACATGAAACATGAAACTACTTATTTTTTATACACCACAACTGGTCATGTCTGTGATAGAAATTACAGCTACTGCAGCTAAATCACTGACCTCAGTGGGACACAGACTTGGCCAAACACGCAGCAAGTTACCTTGCAACAGAATTTCTCTTTTTTGGGACATAATGTCCTGGGCTTATTCTGAATTGTCAGTTCTTCTCAATGAAGACACGCTTTGCCATCACCTGACTGCACGTACCACGAAGGCTACAGATACACTCAGCAATGACTTTTAAAGGCATGCAAATATTCTGGAGAAAGGAGGCGGGGGGGGGATGTGGGGGTGTGGGGGGTGTGCGTTAGAAAATGTGGAGCTTCATCCTCCCCTTTCTGGTTTCCTGTTTTACACTAAAGGAAGTTGAGAATTGCGTATAAATATAAAAATGAGATAAAGCAGCATAAAGTTCATGTCAGGGAGAACATAAATGTACCCGTGTGAACTTTAAAATCAACATGTTACCTACAATTCTCTGTCCAAGCCAAAGACAGTTAAGTGACAAACACATGTAAGCAGTTCATGAAAGAAAACATCGTGCAGGAAATCCCTGTAACGTGTGGAAGGAAAAACCAAACCAAATAATCCCGATTGTAGATGATCAAGTGCTGAAAGGAAGCCCTGATGTGTGAGAATAAGGTCATTCACCAGATGAGAGATGGTCTCTAGCCCAAACTCCCTACAAGCCCAGATATCTCCCCAGCAAGCAGTACCTCAGTTTTCCAGTCCCGTACTTGCTTTAAGTCAATCTTCATGGCAGATGCTGCCAAAGGTGTGATCCCACCTGCTCTTCAAACGGGTCCAACCCCAGCCAAGCTCCACCTCCCCTTCCCCTCTACTAGTATAATGCTTTCCAGTGAGGTTGGTTAACAAAATGAGGTGTGCCTAGAAAATGGTCTGTAAATCCATCTACCTACCTACCTACCTAAATTTTCATTTGAGTCATTCTCCTTATCACATGAACACGTGGCTGCACGGACACCAGTGCTGGCACAAAGGAGTGGCAGGCATGGAGAGGTGGGGGGAAGAGCTCAGGTAGGACCAGGTCCTTCGAAACAAGCCCAGTGGGTCAGCTTACAAAGCCCAGAATCTCAGTCTCAAGGACAGATTCCTAAACGCACAGAAACCCTCTGAGCGCAAGAACCTATTTCGTTTTAATGCACAAGACAAAGTGTAAGAATGGACCATTAAAACTGACATTTTGCCAAAACCAGCACAGCATTTCTCAAAGTTATGAAGCGAATCTGTAATGCAGTAACAGCTGAATTCAACTCTCTTGCATGCTAGGATGCTGGCTTAACCCCAAAGTCTTTCCACATAGAAATAAATTTTTTCTGAACTGCAATCCTAAGTCAATTAAAATATTTTTCAGTCATCTGAATTATTTTAATTAGCTTGCAAGAACAGCCACTTGGAGTAAAAGAAGACTTGATTAACTTTCATATTTAAAGATTTGTTTTTCATGCAGCAGGAAGAAGACACAGGAACTGTCATGTACTGGCACAGAACTTCAGTAAAACCCACATAGGCATGAGACTCCACTACCATGGAGGTCTGTTTTAGATGGCGGGGAAGTGATTGCAAGCATATTAAGGTAGAAAAAGTTAACTCGGTGTTTTTTATTGGATCAGAAGGTAACAAAACTCCAGCGCTGGTGCACACAATGAGCCTGTATTTAGGCTAAAGAGTGAGGAGGTGAAGCTTCCAGGCTTTCATTTCCACCAGAATTAGGATTTTTTTTTTTCTGCAGTGCACCATATAGTAGTGTAAGGAAAACAAACCACCCTAGGGTCCTCGCAGACTCTGTACAATAAGATCAAAGAAGTGGGGAGGACTCACCCAGTCCCTGAAAAGCTTTGCTGCCAGATTTTATTTTGACCCACATACTAATAAAATAACTAGTGTCATATCAGTGCGTCCTCCTCATCTGACTGAAGAACCAATACTGACAAGTGTGGAAGCCTCCTCCCCTCGCTCTGCTTGCTAGAGGGAGGGTCAATGTGACATTGAGCTAATACAGATAAGAAGAGAGGGAATTTAGACAGTGGGCAGTCACAACAAAAATTGCCTTCTCTCTTTTGCAACCTACTTCTCCGACTTGCCCGTTCCCTCCAGGGTGCAGCTGCTGCTTTCACCCTTCTGTCATTCATTTTCCACGTGCATTTATTTTTTTAACAAGCTCTTTTACCTCTTCCACTGTGACTAATGGGGTTACAGCACTGTAGGGCCTTCCCAAGCTTTTTCTTTCACAGCTAAGTCCATCCTTAGAATGCATTTACAGTCTAAACTTCCTTTATACTTGAAGAGTCACTCATGTCCACGATCATCTATCTGTCTATCCTGTAACATTTTCAGGCTCATACAAAAACAAGAAAAGCACAAGAAAAGACAATACTGCTCTAGAAGACCTTTCTTCGTTTAATTCTTCAGTTTCACCCTCTGTTCTATTCTATAGTCCCCCAAAATCTTCACATGCACAGGTAAGCCTAGAGATCTCCTGAATTAACTTACATTTTGCTTTTAAGTTCACCCCCCCTGTGCTGTTCAATTATTGCCATGAAAGGTATTTATACTCATTTTCTATTTTGCACCTCATTTTCAGATTTATGTCCATATGATTCCAGCTGCAGCAACCATATTCACACTTCTACTTTCCGTCTTCATTTCCTCCTGATTATTTTACATTGCATGCCTCAGAGGGAAGGGCAGCATTTTTAGCTCATGCAGCACTCAACATATTGCAGCTGGCCAGAAAGTAAAAATAAAGGGTTTGAGCATCAAAGTGAATGAACAGATGCAGCTATACAAAAGGACACAAGACTTGTGAGCAGCGTATAGTAATAGTCCTGCACCAATTTTATTATATCAGAAGGTAACAAACTTAAATATTGGTGCAGCGAGCCTTTATTAGGGCTAAGGAATGAAGAGATGAACTGTTCCAAAATTTTATTTCCACGAGGTTTTTTAATTTGTACACTGCATACCAATGCTAGGTGGACAAACCATCCCAGGGGAGCAGACTGCAAAAAATCAGGGAGGATGACCAGGAAATGAGACCAGGTCTTCACAGAGACCTTGCAGAGGCAAGATCCTGAGCCTCACGATGCGAGGCAGGAGGGATAGTCAGAGGCTACGCTTGAGCAAGAGGTTGACGGAGACTCCTGAGATGGGGGAGGCTAGAAATTTATGACTTCTTGCAGCAGCAGAAACACTCCTTCTCTGCCCTTAGATTTGAGTTTACAGAATTGATAAAGTGTCCTAATAAGCTATGAGGGAGAGCAAGCTCCATTAAGGAAGGTTTTGAAACCAACTGAGCTTGAACAGAGCATTAGCAGAAAGCAAGAGGAAGTGGTGGGTGACTGTGGCTGGAGATTCCCTCCTGTGAAGGATAAAGGCACGCAACTGCTAAATCGTCATGCTGTTAGAACAAGTTTCTTTTTTTTTTTTAGGGGCCCTGATCCATTACATTGCAGAGAGACTGCCAATGATTTTCCATTCCTTGGACCACTACCCATTGCTGCACATCCACGTAGACACCAAAGATGTTGCCTAGTGTAGACCAGGACCAGGGAGCTCCGGGGGCAAAGTGAAGGAGATGGGACCCCAGGCTTTGTTAACCCTATAGGGTCAGTGAAGGATGATGCTCTTCTGGATTTGCTACTCACAAACAAGGAAGAACTGACTGGAGATGTGATAATCAATGGCAGCCTTCACTGTAGTAACTACAAAATAACTTGAGTTAAGGATCCTGAGGGTGGTGAGAAAAGAACAGCAGAGTACAGAGCTGGAGACCAGGCTTCAGCTTGTTCAGGGAACTGGTTAGTGGGATCCCCTGAGAGGCAGCTTTGAAGGGAAATGGAGCTCAGGAAAGCTAGTAGGTCTTTCAGGACAACCTCCTCCAAGCACAAAACTCAGGAAAACAAGCAGACATAACAGGAGATGGCCCCTAGCTAAGCAGGGAAGTAATGATTGAATGACAATGCAGAAAAACAGTACAGGGGAGGTGGAAGCAGGAACAAGCAACTAAGGAGGAACTGCCTGGACATGTAGGGATGGCATTAGGAAAGCCCAAGTTCACCTGGTGTTGAAACTGGCAAGGGATGTTATGGGCAACAAGAAGAGCTTCTACCACCACATGAGCAATAAAAGAATAAACAATGAAAATGTGTGCCAGCTGCTGAATAGGTGAGGTGATTTACTGACAGTGGATGCAGATAAGGCTCTGACTTTACCGGCAAGGTCTTGCGGTCTTTTGTACCTACAGAGTTCAAGGAGGAGAGAAACTACCAGTACTGGAAGAGGATTAAGCCAGGGATCCCTTAAGAAATCTCAGCTTATAGAAGGCCCAGGGGAACCAGATGGGATCTGTAGGAAGATGCTGAGAGACTGTCTGGTGACACTGTGAGGCAATTCTCTCATATTTCAAAAGTTGCGGAGATCAGGGAAAGTCTCCAACAACAGAATAAAGGCAAATACTGCACCCATCTTCAAAAAAAGACAAGAAGGATGACCTGGGGAACTACACATTGGTCAGTCTCACTTTTTCCCTGGGAAAATCATGGGGCAAATCCTCCTTGAAGGCATTTCTAGGCACCAGAAGAAGAAGAAAAAAGTGACTGGGAAAAGCTAGCATGGATTCATCAAGGATAAATCATGCCTGACCAACCTGATTGCCTTCTGTGATGAAATGACTCGATTTGTGGAAGAGGAGAGAACAGTGGATGTCATTTACTTTGACTTTAGCAAGGCTCTTGACACCATTTCCCACAGCATCCTTGTATCCAAGTTGGGATGTTACAGTTTAGACAGGGGGACTACTGGATGGGTGGAAAAACTGGATGGATCATCAGGCTCAAAGGGTATTGGTTAATGGTTTTTACTCTACCTAGACGCTGGTTACAGGTGGAGTTCCCCAGGGAACCTATCCTGGGACATGTCCTGCTGGACAAGACACTGGAGGAAGACACTGAAAGCTTCTAGGTTAAGCTTGCAGATGACATCAAAATGAGTTGTCATGCTTGAGTGCAGGGCTGCCATTCACAGCGACCTAGATAGGCTGTAGGAATAGGCCAACAGGAACCCCAAGAAACTCAGCAAGGACAAATGCAAAGTCCTGCACCTGGGATGGACTAACCCCCTGTGACAGTACAGACTGGAGAGCACTGAAAAGGACACAGGGTCCTGGAGGGCAGTAGGCTAAATGGTGTATCCAGGCAGCAGTGAAGAGTAACAGCATCCTGGGCTATATCAACAGGAGCATAGCCAGATCGAGCGAGGAAAGTGATTATTCTCATTTACCTGGCACATCTTCAATTGTGTCTAGGATACTGTGCTCAGTTCTGGGACCCTCAGTACAGCATTGATCTTGATAAATCAGAGTGAGTTCAGTAGTGGGCCACTGTGATGGTCAGAGTGTGGAGCACCTGCCCTATGAGGACAGGCTGAGGGAACTGGGCTGGTTCAGCCTACAGAAAAGACAGTTTCAGATGGACCAGAGAAACAGAGCCAGGCTCTTGACTGAGGTGTATGCAGGACAACATGAGATAATGACACAAACTGAAACAGGGGAGGTTTCTAGTGGACAGGATATTAAAAAACATCACTATGAGGACAATTAAGCAGAACAGGTTGTCCACAGAGGTTGTGCAGTCTCCATCCCTGGGGGTTTCAAGATCTGACAGGACAAAGCCCAGAGCAACCTTGTCTGATCTCAGAGCTGACCCTGCTGTGAGCAGGGGGCTGGACTGGAGACCTCCTCTGAGGTTCCTTCCAACCTGAACAATTCTGTGATCCCAAGGAAGAGAATCCTTCATTCAAGAGCCCCCAGGCTCTCAAAAGGTTGTGCTAAGAACACCTGGTGAAGCCAGATGACTAAAAGCAACTCTTCTTCTTACTGACAATGTGAGAGTTTATAAGTCTCCTATGGCTTATTTCCCACAGCTAACAGGGATGAACTGAAAATTCATTGTAACTGGACAGAAATACTCTAGAAACGTTAACTCTAGAAATCTGTCAAAGATCAGATGAAATACTAGCAGTCTGGTAACACACAGGAGATGACTTTATTACTAGAAAATTATTACAGGATCAATTTTGATACCAAATGATATTAGAAGTCTGTAATTCTTTCCTTAAATAAAAGACTACGAATCATTTTGGAATGAGTTACCACACAAATTCAAATGTGATTCCTGCAAATTAATGGCTGTGATTAAACTGATGTGACTCTGTTGACTTTAAAATCTCCTTTCAGTAGAGCTTATACCAGCTAAGATTTGTCCTAGGATTCCAAACTATGCTTGACAAATTAAGGGGCATATACCAACCCACATATTTATCACCCACTGAAAAATGCAAAAATTCGAAGAACAGACTGTTATATATCTTTACTTGCATTAAATAGGAGATGAAAAGAGAAGACAGCTTAGCATTCAGTAGCTATCACAGCTACTTAGCCTTTGCACATCATAAAATAAACACCATAATATAAACTACAGCAACTTCTCTGTCTTACACGTATATGCCTAACACTTTTTGGAATTTTCTCCCTGAAAAGTTGTAGAATCATTTTCTTCTCAGGCAACTTTTTTTAACGGCAAAACTAATTTCCAGATTTGTCGTTGAGGTTAGGTAACATCCTACAACTCTGTCCTGTTTATGTTCTCTACTTTGAGCACTTCTCCTACTCATCTGCTTGTCTGTGATCCACAAGGTCCTGGGATCTCTGGGAGAGGTCTGAGATTCTAGTAGCTCCTGTTCAGCCATGGAACAACAGAAGGAAAGGCCTTCTTAAAGCTCACTAGCTACTGGAGCAAGTTTGTGACAAATTCCAACATTCCCCCTATGTACTGGCTAAGGAGCTTCGATTTCATAATTGTGATCCACCAAAAATGTTTGTTAGTGCTCAGTCAGGTTTCTGAAAAGAAACGGAGAATGAGATTTGGCAAATTCACATTTATTAACTAAGGAAATTGTGAAGAAGATGCGCTTACGTACATGCAGGTTATGCTAGCGAGTCCATTAACGCATACATCTCAACAGTGCATACAAGTGGATATAATCAAAACTAAGAGACGTCTGGATCAGAGGAAAACAAGCTGAATATAAAACTGCAAAATGTTTTCAGAGTAGTTTCATCTAAGACACCCCTTGCCTCTTGCTAGTTACGGATCATGCCTCTGGGAATCCAGTATTATGTATGTCCAGAATAAACACATCCAACCAGGACAAAACGTTTGGTGCACACTACTGCACAAAACGAAAACAGAACTAGCTAGTTCTCGTAAGCAGCAATTCCACAGAATCTGTAGCAGTCACCTACTTTTTGTTAAAGTTGGTAAGCAAGGGTCTTAAAAATTTTCAATGGCAGACTCAAATGCAGCATTAAAACTTAATGCAAATGTCAACTTTGGCCTAAGTAGCAATGTGAGGCTGAAGAGATTACACACCTACAATGAGTTCCTACAGGATGAGGAGCAATTTGGTTCCAATCCAGTGAAGTACTCAAGTTCATGTTTAACTTTAAAGGCATGGGCAGTTCCCCTGAAGATGATGGAACTACTTATATGCCTAATGTTAAATATACCCTTAAGTGCTTTACTGGGTTAGGGCCAGAAAGTTCAGTACCTTACAGGAATGAGTTCAGAGCAGAACATGCAGCAGTAGCAGAGCAGGGAATTCAGGACCACAAATACCTCGGGCTAAGTCCCCCTTGCAGTGTACTACTGAGAAGCACAGTGCCAATACCGTGCAAATACAAGCAGCTGTGTGAGTGCAGACAGGTAAGAGGATGTCTTACCTAAAGGTAATCAGAGTAATTACAGAAATCTGAAGAATGACAAGATCAGAAGGAAAACAAACTGCCACTACTCCCTAATGTATACTCTAACTATAAATTGTATTCCTGCAGTGGAAAAAAACCCGTGTTTTCCATTCCTACATAAACTGACAGTCTGTGGCCGTGATCATGATCAGTGTACCTCACATCACGCCTGAGCTCCAGAGTTCAAGTGTACCCAGCAAAGAAGACTGAGACCCGCAGCACCCTACAACACACGGCATCTGAACGCAGAAGTCAGGCTGACATTCAGCATGGTCCACCTGCCACAAACACCGTACATGTCTTGCACTCCAGGCAATCATAACGCTGCAACACATTCATTTGCTCAGTACCAACACTGTCTTTAAAAGACTGGGCTTTAAAGCACACGTTAAGTATTGTTGCTTGCTGCCATTCCTACACGTTGTACTACAACGTACTCATGATGGCTCCACGTATGAGGCACTCCTTTCTGGCCAGAGCCACTGCTAGCTATTGCACACACTTCTACAAGCTGCGCATTGATGGACACGCTGCACACCATCTTCCTGCCAGTTCTGAAGCCCACATGCTTCTGAGTCCAAGAAGAGCATGTTCCATGTTTGCAGGGACTCCCATGATTTGGTGAGAGACAGCAGAAGGATCTGGACTAAAACAACCCAGAAGCAGCAGCATATGGGCTTGTCATCTCCAAACTTACTCTGCAATAGCCTAGCCTAACCTTCTGTAGTATAAAAAACATATTAAAGCTGAACTACATGCATTTATTGCTATGTTTATACACCATAAGCTCATATAATTAGCTTAAAAAGGGAGCATAATTAGCCATGTAATGTTATAGGTCATATTACTACACAACACTCAGATGTCCTGCTATCTCACAAAATACTAAAATACCACTTTCCTATCAGTGGTAAACTGTACTTATTGTTGTGCCAAAATATCATGATTAATAACATCACATAATGTGTTTGCTCAACATATAATGTTAAGCAAACAATCCTTTTAATAATTTTTAAAGTTGGGATTCTTCAGCATTGTAGCCAAATATAACCTGCATTTCCAGGAGGGACGAGCCTTTTGGGACATGAAAGTAGCTTTAGAGTCAGAGGAGTCTATCTGAATCAGATCAATCCTTAAACATGTGGATCATTGATTTTTCATATTCAGGCACTGGGAAGCAATGGGGACAGGGGATTGAGAGGAACACCAGTCAGACAGAAATACCTGCCTCACCTTACGTGCACTATCTTACTCTATGCAATCCATGAGACTCTTCTGGAATTTCTAGCATGGGGCTTTGCAAAGTGTTTATAAAGGATCTGCTGCCCAGGGAGGCTTCTTTTTTTTTTGCTTTGCAGGCTCAGAAAGCACCGCGCAAAGAAACCCCATGAGTAATTACGAACAAGGAATACAAATTAAAAATCCAACTAGCAAATAGGTATTTTGGGATGAGGATGAGACTTCAAATTCATTCAGCGAGTTTGTCTTGTGAGAGCACAGAAATCATGCAGTAGGCTATAAACTGGCACTGGAAATGAAAGGATTGGCTCCAGCTCTGTTGTGAGTGTCACTATTTACTTCAGCAGTTGTTTCACGCACATATGGGGTTCTCATTCATAACTATGTCCTCTAACACTGGCAATAGTCTCGCAACTCAGTAGGGAGATGAGCAGACTGAATCACACGTGCCCTCCGGTAGTTTGTACTTGGAAGAATCTCGGCACTGCGCTCTGCTATGGGCTAGATTTGGGAAGCCAAGGTGCGACAGTAAATCTACCGCACTTCTTTCAAGGAGTTTCCAACAAACTCCCATTGTAACACAGCAAGGATTCAGGGGTTAAGCTGCAAAGTTGCTGGATGGTGGGGAAGCTGCAAAAGGCCAGGGCTTGCTTTATGATGGCTTGCTTGATCCCCTGCGGTTGTCCCTGACACTTTTCAGTGCTGTTCCTTTTGCCACAGCTCTGAAAAGACTTCAGAGTGTGACTTAAAAGCATGGACAGGCCTTGCAAAAGCACCTTTTTCTCCTGAATTACATTTTTAGCTTATTGAATTTCATTTTTAGTTCATTTCTTTACTAGCTACCAAGGCCACAGCAAAGCCAGTAGCCTTGCCCACCCTGCCCTCCATGTGCACAGCTCACCGTCAAAAGGAGGAAGGAGCTGAAGAGAGAGTGTTAGAGAAGTAGGTGACCAGGGGATCTCCATGGGATACCACTGCCTGTGAAAACGTAACCACTGCAACAACAAAGACGTATCGCCTATTACTGTCTGCTGTGCATATGGGTTTGCGGGGGTGGCTGTGAGCCCTCTCGAGCAAGGCCAATCCTGGGAGGTTTGGGAAACACCTACCCCAAACGAGCAACCACAAATAACTAGTGAGCAATGGGGACAACAACGCACACAGCCCAGTGCACAGGGGTCAATTTGATGGGCTTTTTTTCATTTCTGATGTAGCTGCAATGACATGAGATATGAATGCACAGAATAAGGTAGGAGATGCTTTATCTAGGCTGTACAGAAGATAGAATGAGGTATGACTAATCCTTGACAGAAAAGGGCGCACTGAGTGAGGAGCCCGAGACTCCGGCCTGACCCAGGATGCCCTCAGGTGTTCCCTCAGACATGTCTTTCATGAGATGTAGGTGGGAAGGACACTCCAGGATCTGGTAAGGGATCAGGTTTTTAGAAACAGAAAGTGCTGGAGAAATCATTAGGGCTGACGGACCCAGGGCTCATGCGCAAAGCCTGGCACAGCTCTGAAGTTCCCCACGAACTTCATGTGCCTTCAGGTCAGGGACACCCCACAAGTCATGCACAGCGACACCAGCCACAACAACAACAGTGACAACAACAGCGTGCAGGAGGAAAGCTTAGCAAAACAATGCCCAGACTTACACAGCTCTTCCCGTTCATGATGAAGTGCGTGGACGCACAGGCTTGCTCCTTCACCTCCTCCATCCCGAAGATGCAGACAGCAGAGGTGTTCCAGGCCTTGGTGCCACGGCTGTGGCGGAAAACACCCACCCACCAGCCCCGCTTGCCCTGGCGGACAAGGCTGGAGGAAACGATGAGGCTCCTGCACCCGCAATCCAAATACACGTGCCCTTGCAAAGTAAGGCCACCCTCTGAGGGGCGCAGCTGGCGCAGGACAGCCATACTCGGGGGCTCC
>NW_008824473.1:3295767-3296135 GCF_000699105.1 Pygoscelis adeliae
CCGGCTGAAGCCTCCCTAGGGCCACCGTGCGGGCAGCGGGCGGAGGAGGGAAGCAGCGCGGCCGGGGGTGAAGGTGCTGAGCGGGGGCAGGCCTGTGGACCGGTCCGCTGGTGGGTGCAGGGTGTGGGCGCAGGGTCAGGCCCTGCTGGGCACCAGGAGCGCCCGTCTCTGCGTACTGCGAGCTTGGAAACCCGGCTTATACCCGTTAAAATACTCTACATAACCGTCCTGCTAAACAGCACCCCCGTAGCCCAGTCGGTCGCTGCCACCGTGAGCGGGAAGATTGAGGTGTCGGATCTCTGGTCAGAAATCTCATGGTCTTGCCTGAGGTAGAACAAAGGCTCTCGGTTTTCTCCCGAGTTCAGCAG
>NW_008824473.1:3296201-3300601 GCF_000699105.1 Pygoscelis adeliae
TGGACGCCCTTCCAACCCGTGCTGGGGGGCAGGATGGGCCACGTTGAATGGCACAACCGATTTACTTTATTTCCCGCTGGGTCATTGCTGGTACGGGCTCAACAAAATGAGAAGTATAGGCTGCATGCTCAACTAACGGTAAATGATCGTTTTGCTGAATTTTAAATGAAAAATGGGCTTATAAAAGGTAGCAAAGATGCATTTTAGTGTTCTTTCATGGGTGTCTCTGGAAATGCTGGGTGAGGATGGGCATAGGGCCCATTGCCACTCTTACTGAGAAGCGGACATAATGTTCAAAACCAAGAGGCCAGTTGACCCTCCATTTACTCTGCTTTTATCTTAAAGCAGCTTTAGTAATACATGGAGCTATAAAGACTAGAACAAAAGTAACCTCTGTACAAATGAGTCAAGTGCAACATTTTCAAGTAGGAAGTGCAACGTAGTTAGCAAATTTTTATTATCTTTCTCCATTACTGTACCAGCAGCAGTTATTGTGCAAGAATTGATGTTGCTCTGGTTAGCAAAAATTTTTGACCATCTTGCAGCAATCAGCGTCTAGGACAAATATTGCCATGAAATTCAGAGCCCTCCACAACTCATCTGCTTATCTTTTGTACAGTGACGCCAAAATGCGTCCAAAATCTGCGAAATGTAGCAGAGGATGTGGAACAGAATCATTGCACAATTTTTCTTCTCGCCAGATGCAAAGAGATGCTCTGTCTACTAACAAACACTGCCTGCAGTTCCCTGTGCAGGACTGAACTTCTAGTCAACATGTAAGCGAAGTAAATCCTCGTGCTGATGTCACCAAAATAGATTGTGTACAGAAATGCAATTTATACAGCTTTGCAAAGGAGGCTGAACATGTCACACTGGAGTGCATTATACACTACCTTGCCTTCTAGTTGCTTTTCAGCACAAATATAAAGCTCTCAGTGATCTATGTCTTGCTCACAACCTATGAGGCTAACCAGGAAAGCACACCAACCTCCTACCTGCAAGACATCTTTGGTTCTGGCCACAGAGCACGTCCAGTAATAGGTCTTCTTCTGCGGACATCCCTCCCTTTGCAAAATCACCGAGCTCTGGATTTGTTTGCTCTCAGGACTGACCAAATGGCCTGTTTCTCAGGCTTTATGTTTAAAATAAGCCACATGTACTTCACCAAATGACTGATTTAGTTAAATGGGTGAGGCCAGGTTTATTCTAGTCTTAGAGAACAGTGACTGCTCCTAAGGCTGCAGACTTCTCTGACTGCCAAAACAGCAGTGTTCTGCTTCAAATTTTGCTTATTCTAGGACCTGGGAAGGCTGGACTGCATACGGCTGCTGTCACAAGAAAACAGTCTAGTTGTGTGGGGTAGCAGGTACTACTACGATGGGATGGGATGGGATGGGATGGGATGGGGTAGGATAGGATAGGATAGGATAGGGTAGGAGGCTGCACTCCACCTGTCCCAGGGACAGCCATTGGAGCCCAATTCTGCAGACTCTTCCCTGCCTGCATCACTTTTCTGTTTCTGTTCTTTCTTCCCTCTTCCCAGGGAAGCAGTAGCTCGGACCAGAGCCTCATCTTGCAACATTTAATTTTGCTTACGCTTCTGAGAGCCACTGAAGCAGCTTTGCATTGAGAATTAGTGCATGAAGTTTTGCTCATGAGTGGCCAAGTTCTTGAAACGACAAAGTATTCTTAATTCCTTTCAAAGCCCCTGAAGTAAATAGGATATCTTATCTTCAACCCGTTCTTCCAGAGATACCCATCAGTATACTGGAAGAGTTGAGCTTCAACTGATGTTATGGAAATAGAAAGGGAGGCTACAGGTTTATTTTGTAACACTGCAGAGTATAATATTTGTTACTAATACAGCAGACCAGAAAACAATGCAATCAGTTAATGATTGCACTGATTCCGGCATGAACTGATGTTCACGTTGGAACTAGATGATCTTCAAAGGTCCCTTCCAACCCAAACCATTCTATGATACTTTTATAAAAACTAAGCAGACAACAGCAAATCATCTTGCTGGATTTTCTTGCCTTTCAGTTCTATAGTTGGTGTTTTTATCCTATTGTTGCACTGTGTTTTATTTTTCAGGCACTGAAGGAAGGGCAAACAAGGGAGTCTGCCTGTTAACATTAAACTTTACAAAGCATTGCTGCCTAACTCTGGCACTCCGACCAAAATTTCTAAAAAAGCCAGGGAACCAAATTGAGCTTCCTTCGCTATCCTAAGCAAGCTTTATATATTTCAGTGGGGCGTATGAGATCTGAAGTTAGAATGTGAATCACACCAGGACTTGGTTCTACACGTACAATTTAAAGAGCTCTCATTTAGATCTTCATCAGTGTTAGGCAGAACACATCCTGAATTAACTTACGGTTGCTTTCCCACTACAGTTCATCTGCGTGCTTCCCTCCTCCTTACTTCTCATCTGCATGCTAAATTTCTCTGAATTTACGACTCCACAGAGAATCTGACAAAATATTACTCAGTAAATGAGATTTATTTTTTATGTTTAATTTATTTAGCTTAACTTTGATATTTTCCCTGTTTTGAAGCTCCAAGCCCAATTAAGGTTTGATTTGATTTGTTTATTTAATGCATGTGGTTACCTTAGCTTGGTTCTGAAATGTTTTTTCTCAAAGGGTAAATAACCTTCCATTTACAATGTAATAATAGGTAGCATTAATGTTAACATGCATTTTATCCTCAGTGTAATACTTGAAATAACCGGTTTTCTCATTATATAGTTAAGTCAATTTTGTGCTGTAACTGTTGTTGACAAAATAAAAAGGAAATGTTGGGCAGTTTTTTAAAAGGTTTTGCTGAGAAGGATTCCCTTCCTGGCAGAGTAAGTGCATTTGAATACTGAAACTGAGTTTGCAGGTTTGGATTTTAGTTCTGCTTTTCAGTTTTGTTTCTATGCATCATTTAATCTAAAAGTTACTGACCCTTCTGCATTTTTTTTGGTGGTCTTCACAATGAGGAAATGGCAGATTCAAGAACAGGCGCCTTTGTGACCCTCGAGAGGAAATTCCAGTCGCTATTGCGAAAAATGAGCAATTAACTGTGAAAGGTCTGCAAATAATGCAATTGTAGGTAGAGAACATTGACCTGAATTTACGAATGTACTAATCACATATTTGCCTGTATTAAAATATTCACAGGTACTAATATGTTCTGTATTGTGGGACAGGGAGGGAAAGAAGGAAAGAAGGGAGGGAGGGGGGAAGAAACAAAGGAAGGAAGAAGATTTTAATCCCATCTACATTATAAATGCTATAAAATTTTGGATAAGAAATCAGGAAACCATGATTATACATCTAAACCACATTTTTTTCAATCACATTATGTTTCCTTTCTTTTCAAATGTGATATTTTTGAGATACAGTAGCGATGTTACAGAAAAGGAACTGAGAAATATACACAAAGGAAAAATATAGTTTGCTCTTCTCTACATTGAAAAATGTTCATAATCTAAATTAAAGCGACACTGAGAAGGTGAATTTTGTTTCAGAAACACAAGCAGGAAGCCTGGGCTCTGGATGATCTGTGCCACAACCTTCCTATATAACGTTGGACAAGATAAATCCCTCTCTGAATCCCATTTACTTTTATGAAAAAAGTAAAATTACTTACCTTTCAAGGAAATTCTGGGAATTCACACCAGTAAAGGCATTATATGCATGGGAAATAAAATTACAGGAAGGCGCACATGCCGTACAGGCAACATCATTGCTGAAAATAATATGTTCTTATCCTCAGCTTATCTTAACTTCCAGAGCTGATATATATCAATAGCTATGTTTTACCTAGGATGTATTTTATTTTCATTCTATTTATTATAAAAGTTTGTACCATAGCATCCAGCAAAATAATGTCTCCATGAATTAACTAAGAGGAATGAGAGTTGAACAATACCAATCATCTTTTTTTTTCCTTCACAACTGGCAGGGTTCATGGGTGGTGCTGTCTAGCTTGTACCACGCTGAAGCAGAACGAAGCGACTGGACGGTACTGGCCAAAGCATGGTAATATACCTGAAACTGGTATTTGCTGGTGTATTTGCATCTGCCGTTTGGATGCACACAAAGAGTACCCGGCACAGAAGGAATTCTGGACAGAGAGCTTTGCCTATGGTCACTTGGGGATGGGTTTAGTGTATCAGTGTATCTTGCCAACATCCAAGGCAATGCAGAATAAGGAAGGCACAAAGGTGTCTCAAAACCATGGTAGGCCCTTCCATGCTCTGTAGGTATGCACAGTTTCATTCTTCTGGTGCTGCCTGTCTGTGAAGGCAAAAAAAACTCCGGATGGAATAAAAGGTGCCAGGGCTTGAGCAAAAGAAGGTCTTTGTGGGTGTGACCAGAGGGAATGTGGGAGAGACTATGAGGATTATG
>NW_008824473.1:3300653-3329597 GCF_000699105.1 Pygoscelis adeliae
AGGATGAGAAAGGCTGTGAGGCAGATGAGGGGAAGGGAACAATATCTTTTTAGATAAGAATGAGCGGAGCGTAGATAAATTTGGAGAGAAGGCGGATAACAGCCGAGGACTATGCTGTCATAAGTCCTTGGGGATCTGTGTGGGGTGGTGTCAGCTGTAGCCACCAGCGATATGTCTGTGGGCTCCAGGGAAAATATTGCTTTGCTGGAGTCCTACTTATGTGTCTGAGCCACCTGCCCAGGGAGATGCTCCCTTCTGTTGAAACACTGGAGCTATATGCAATACTTGGGCATCTCCAACCTAGTGGTGCTCTGGATGCTGATTAATGCTTCCCTTCATGGGACCAGGACATTATAACCAAAGACTCAGCCTCCAACTAAGCAGGGCTGGAAATTTAGGGATGGGTTCTGACTATCATAACGCGGTCCTAGAGAATATTTTTAACAGGAGCAGTGAGTACAGGGGGCGGCAATGCTTTTAGAGTAGAACTTCATGACTTTATGGTGGGGGTATATGACATGGAAACCTGCAGGCATTTATGACCCAGAAGGCTCCTTCCAGTGCTTCATTCTTATGTAAAACCAGCCAGGAAGGGTGGTGCCTGGTGTTACTCAATGCTTTTAAAAGTGACCCCAGCTTTTGACCTGGCTGTGTCTTCAGTTAGTGATAATAATCACAGAGTGGAGGGACTTAAGACCTAGAGCAAGGTGTGAAGCAAGAGCAATTTTGATCAAATGAGAAAAGGGCAAACGCTGTATGATGTGGCCCTTCCTGTGTGTGCCAAAATACAAAACAGAAACTTCTGTATCAAGTCAGTTCCTCAGTATTAGACAAACATGCCATGAGTAAAACAAGGACAAATTTAATCTGCTGCATCTAACTGTGCCAGTAGAAAAGGAAAATTATCAAGAACCCATCCTAAACTCCTCATTTCCCCCCTTTGCACCTTTATACCTGCAGAGGAGATACTCATCAGAGGGCTTACTGAACCATTTCAAACAAAATCTGTTGGGTCAGCATGTTTGCTATTTAAGCTGTCTAAACCAATCCATCCGATTCGAATGAGATAGCTGTAGGAGAGCTTATGCAGGTTTTTCTGTTGGCAGATCTGAAGGGAAGATAAATTCAAGTGGAGGGTTGTGGTGGTAAACAGCTGGGTACAGGCCAAGAAGTGGTAAAGGAAATGGTGGCTTACCCCCCAAGAGTCTGGGTACGTCTCTGTTAGTGTCTTGATGTGAACTGAGGCTGAGTGAGATGCATACATCCCTTTCACAGACGCCTTGAGTGTTTCTTCATTTACCTTTTTATTAAAGACTCATCAGCTGTCATTGAGAGCTTCTCAGCACAAAAACACCATAGTACTGTCTTCCATCAGCACAGCCATTTGCAGAGTGACCATCTGCCTAAATCCTTAATATTTTCTCATCTCTGGCACCCTTCCCTTATTCAGTTTTGTCCTCACCCTATTTGCTTCTCATGAACATAACAAGTTTAATGGATTTACAAACAATCTTTAATAGATAAGTTTAGCAAGAGCTTTTTTTAAAATAGAGCTTTTTGCACCTGGATTCAAGAAATTTTCACTCAGTAGAATTTGAAAAGCCTGTGTCATTCCATTAATAAGAACCTTCAAGTCACAGAGAAGTCTTAAAATACATGCTAAAATTCGTTCATAGAAGTTATTTCAAATTAGGCTTGGAATACTTACACAGAATCGAACAGAACCAAGTGCTCAAGATCAGGGAATAAGATGCTGTAATCTTCCTCAGGGACAAGCAAAATGAATGACTGCTTTAAAGAATAGTCATCTCAACTTTTATTACAGGCCTGACACAAGAGCTGTCATAGTATTGTCACACATTGATATGCTCTGGGATTAGCATAGGTTCTGAATGGATCAGGTTCAACTTATTTCCACCGTTCTTTTCTCTGATTTCCCAAAATGCTACTAGTTTTGTGCAATAGCACTGCAGATATGTGTAAACACACTAATTTTTATTTATAACTCTGGCTTTTGGTTGTGGTTGTTAATCTGGTCACAGCCAGAGTTTTGTAATCTGACGCAAAGACATCACTTGGGAATTGAGTCAGATTACAGATATATGCCACTGTAGCAGATAGATAAGAATATTTGTTAACTTTAAGAGAAAGATACTAAAGGCTATTATATACAAAGGGACAAGCCTTAATTACATACAGTTTCCAAAGTATTCAAATACCCTTCCACTAATCCTGACAGTCACTTACAATATGAAGTGCTACTTTTGCTTGCCGCTAGACCCACTTACATCAGCTGAATCTAAACGCAGATAATGGTCCAAGTCCACCCTTCAGCACTGTAACACTGATGTTGCATCCTTTACTTTCCAGTGTGTGGACTAGAAGATGACAGCATACCAAACCTGCTTCGCCAGGGCAGTTTGGGAAAAGGATCCTCCACAATCTCTCACGTGCCAGAAATTCCAGTTCCCTCTAAGCGCCTTTCCTCTTTCAGCCTGGGAGTCCTACCATTCTACAGTCCTACCATCCTACAACCAAGACGCTAACTGTGGGAGAGATCCCACCTGAAACACCAACCACAGCATCCAGCTGTTACCAAGCATACAGGCCTCCACATACCCAGTTCAACAAATTAAAATGGGGACAAAATTCAACAAATTTCTCTATGTTAGAGAAAGGTTCAACATGTCTGCAGAAAAGCATCTTGGATTTTTCTTTTGTAATTAAAGATGTAAACACCACACCGGTGCTAGATAGGTTATCACAGAGAGATGCAAGGAATTGAAGTTGATTTTGGAATAGAAAACAAAATGTTTTTCCAAATGCGTGTTCATTTAAGGGACTGTGTAACTAAGCACCTATTTATGTATGTATCTACTTCTCCTTGCATACTGACCTTCATCTTTTGAAATACTATTGGTGAGAGAAAGAAAAATAACTGTATTGTTTCCCAAAGTTAAAGATCCTTGCAATTATGCTGTGAAATTAATGGCTTATCAGGAAAAAAAACTTTGCAATTAGCTGTGCGTAGGAAGGCAATGAAAGATGTTAACTCCACTCGGGCAGTAACATGAAAACTATTCTGGTGTTCAGACCAGTCTTGATCTCTCACTGCTGGTGCTTGACCTTTCCTCCCTGACTCCATGGCCGGTTTCCACGAGCAAGTCTTCAAGGAAAGGTAGAAGTTGACCCAAGTTTAACTCGTTATTCATCATTCTGGCAATTGTTTTTCGTGTATCTCAGTCTCACTGCCCCCTTTTTGTTTGCGCTGAAGAGGCTTTTGCATGGAAACAGGATGTTAGAAGCAGACGAGCTAGCCCAATGCTGCAGAGTATTCAGTGCCTGATGGCTGCTATCTGCAAGCTGATATTTTTTTTTTCTACAGTCATCTAAGAAGAATCAAAAAGACAACAGAGTGAAAGACAAGCTTGGCACATAAAAAAACCCCTCTTTCTATAGAGAATATTTTTCAAAGTTGTCTGGGTATCAACAATCTTTTAATAAGCATTTTTTCAAAACCATTATCAACACGACAGCAGTACTTAGTTTGGTTTTTTCACTGGTTTTAATGAAAGTCTGATTAATTAAGTTAGCCAAATTAATTAAGCTAATGAAATTAACCAAGAGAACTTTCAGTTTTGTGTTCAGAGGCTACAAAGATAGTTTTTGCCAAATTATCTCCTCGGTGTTCCCACTCTGAGCTAATAGAAAGACCCAAGAGACACACTACCTTTGCCGCCAAGGAGCAGTGGAATTAAGTATTTTAATTACAATAATAATTGTTTTTAGGTAGTGCCATACACTAAATGCAAGAGCTTGCCTTTGCTTGAATGTTGTTGAACAGTGGTGCCTCTGAAGGAAACAGGGACAAACCCCTTAATTTGATATGAATTTGCTTGAAATGGTTTATTTTTTTGTTCCAAATATTTCCCTTCACTGTGTTCATTCTGAGAAGGATCTGATTGAATTGTCATTGTCTCTGATGATTCACCAACAAACTTACCCAGAAGAGCTTGTTAGTTGATGGTTGTACCCCCAGTACATCTATCTGGAATACCATTTGGAAAGCCAGTCTCCAGTCTTTTTGTTGTTGCCACTTTTGCAATGAAGAGTCTAACAGAGAGATTGCTCTGCCTATTTCCCTTCCTTCCTTCCTTCCTTCCTTCCTTCCTTCCTTTCTTTCTTTCTTTCTTTCTTTCTTTCTTTCTTTCTTTCTTTCTTTCTTTGCTTGCTTGCTTTCTCACTTTCTTTCTCGCTTTCTTTTTCTTTCTTTCTCTTTTTCCCTTCCTTCCTTCCTGCCTTCCTTCCTTCCTCCCTCCCTCCCTCCCTTCCTTCCTTCCTTCTTTCCTTCCTTCCTTCTTTCCTTCCTTCCTTCTTTCCTTCCTTCCTTCTTTCCTTCCTTCCTTCTTTCCTTCCTTCCTTCCTGCCTTCCTTCCTTCCTGCCTTCCTTCCTTCCTGCCTTCCTTCCTTCCTCTCTTTCGTTCTCTCATTCTTTATCTCGTTCTTTCTCTCCCACTCTTCTGCTTGCTCTATTTCTATTTCTCCTCTTATTTTTCCCTTCCTAATCACCCCATATTTCAGGCATGTTTGTCTTCATGCTTCTAAAAATGCTGCCTGCTCCTTGCAAACTCCCTCTGTCATGGGAGTTTTTTACACCCCAGTATATGACCATGTTCCCACAGATTCCCCCTCTGTTCCTCTCCTTTCAGTCTGGGACGTCGTTCAGTGCCAGATCTGGGCAACAAACCTGTGCTGCATGCCCTATTTGCCCTCTTGCTTGAATGAAATCCACATTGTGAATGTGAAGCCAGGGGATTCTGGATTGCCAGAGGAAAACAGGGATGGCAGATTCTATACCTGAAAGAAGGTCAGTGGAAGTAACAAACCTCGGTGTATGAGAGATTGGTCAGCTTCCCCATTACAAATGCCATTGAGCCTATTTATTATCTGCAGAAATATCTTGCTGCTTTTTTATCTTGTTACAAATACCTGTGGCTTTTCTCATCGTCCACAAATGCATCCGGAATCCCTTATGTTCCCTGTATCCTCTAACTTCAGTAATTCACCACATAATCTACTAGAAGATCGCCTATCCAAGTAACCCTCTAGGTATTATAATGACACCAGTTATATGAAATAAAATGTTTACTGTAGAGTCTGAAACTGAAATAGAGCTTAAATTACTGAAGTATACCATGCTTTAAAAACTTCCATGACATAATCTACATGAAAGGATATCGGATACAGTTGCCTTTTTTTTTTTGTGAACAGTATATTGCTTTTAATAGTCTTGTTGAAGTATAACAGAGGCAGGTCCTCAGCTGGTATAAAATGTCACAAGTCTGTTGTGGTCAATGAAGCAATAGCATTTTATCCCAAAGGAGGTTCTGAAACAGAGGAGAATATTTAGTCTGAATTAAAAGAAAAAAAAAGCCATAATCTCTTTGCCTGCAAAATCAATGCCTGAAAGGTGATGGTGTTCTCTATATTTCTATATTATCTATAAATGTATAATTTTATCTCATAATCTCTATATTCATTAATTCACCAAATAATCTATTGTGAGATCTCCCATCCAAATCATCCTCCAGATAACATGACACTAAGCCAAAAATACACATTGAAAAAAATGCTACTCTGTGATAGTATAAAGTATGCAATAATGACCCAGAAGCTAAGAGCTCATCCTGATCCAGAATTTACCCTAGTGAGAACTAGTTTTCTGCATGAGCACTTCTGTTAAGTATTTCTGTGAACATTCAACATGTACAAAAAGCCTTTGAATAATTGCCTTTAAAAAAAAAAAAAGAATGAATAGACATATATGCAGTTAGGCCTGGATTCAAAAAGACAGTTCCATAATTAGATCTGTTACAGAAGTATGTGGAGGCCAGACAGTGGCTCAAAGAGCAAAACAAGAAGCTTGCAAGAGCCGCAAGAAATACAGTCTTCGCAGGACTGCTCTGGATTAACATAGTTTGCCAGCCCAGATGTCTCTTCCTTTAGAAGAGTAGCAGTAAATAAAGTCTCTCCCTTTTCAAGGTACTTAGAGTCTCTTAATCCAGGCTAAGGAAAATACTTTCCAAAACTGACCCATAGGTGATGCAGCTCAGCAAAAAGTCAACATTTAACAGCTGTGTTCAAAAGTCTCCTGGGGACATTGTTTGCATTGAGTGTTGGCAGCCACCAGGCTGGGAGGGGCTTCAAACATTTTGGAGGACAGGATTATAATTCAAAATGATCGTTACAAATTGAAGAAGTAGCCTGGGGGAAAAACAGAATGAAATTCGATAAAGGAAAAGAAAAACCCACATAATTTGTTTGGCTGTAAAACCCATGGCTAGAAAGATGATGCAAGTTCCTTGAAAGTAGAGGGTTTCACATGTAACCGAAACAACCAGTGTCGCAGGCACAAGATTGGGAAAAACAAGGTAACCCACAGTTTTACAGAAAAGGATCCATGGGCTATCCTGTCACAAGCTGGAATATGGGTCAACAGCATCACGCTTTTGTGCAAAATCACTTGGAGATGAAACTTCTGTATAAGCGGAAATACTGTCTGCAAGAGCATGAAGCAATCCTTCTGCTCTGCTCAGCAGCGGCGAGGCTGCAGCTGACGCATTGCCTCTGTTTTTGGGCATCGCTCTTCAAGGAGGAGGAGAACCAGTGGAAGGCAACAAAAAAAAAGAATGGGCCTTTGAAGACAAGGCTGGATTAATTAGAATTGTTTCGTATTTGTTTTTCTCCAGAGGAAAAGAGAAAAGGATAAACTGAGAAGGGTTGTGATGATCTTCGGCTATGCAACAGGAAAGGAAACCGTTTGTTCCCCTTGTCTGCGGTTGATTGCATGACAGGAAAATTACAGTGAGTAAGGCTCAGATTTGACATTAGGAAATCTCAGGAAAGCAAAGTCTCAAAGGGTCGATTGCTGGGCAGTATTTAAGAATGTAAACCTCGGTCAGGAACAACAGGCAGAGTTGGTCTTGCCTGGGTGGTTCCACAGCGTCCCACCAAATTTGCAATTGATGTTCTGACTCTATGTTGCTGAAAATAACTGGGCCTGAGCGGACATGAATAATGAATAACTGGAAGAGGGAGATGTGAGTGTGTGTATAGGGATGACACCATTTGTTTCATATCTTCACCCCGAACTCAGGCCAGTAACATTCTGTACGATGTTAGCACGGCATTTGCTTCTACCTCTCATTCTCTGTCAGTCCTACGTTTATCATTCCTTCTCCCCCTTCAGACTGTTTTTTGGTTGGGGGAGGGGTGGGGAAAGAGGTTCTCATGCTTTCATCCTAACGGAACATCCCGCGTTTTACAGGGATTAGGAAAAAACTCTTGCAAGTCCACCCAGGGATGCTGACCTCTCTATTACCACTGTGAGAAAAGGGAAGGTCCCTCATCATGTGACAGCTGCAGAGGCCACTAAGATTGAGCAAGACAAAATAAGGTCAACATTTTGCAGGCAGAACATTTTCAGAGTATTGCCTGGGAAAGCTGATGAGAAAAGATCTCACTGATAAATATTTATTAAAGGTAGAAGAATTATCTCAGATATGAAAGACAGCAATTACTGAAGCATGGAAAAGGGATGTTCATCCTCTTTTAAGTACAAGTTTAAATACAACACAAACTTTGTCAGGTATTAATCAGTACTTTTTTTAATTGACCACAGCTAATCAGCATGTATTTTTGTATATATATTATATATATATATATATCTGACAGAATAAGACTTTACATTTGCTACAAAGAGGTATCACTGTTCTTGGTGTACTGGAGTTTTTTGTTCTTTTTTTGTGTGTTGTTGTTAGGTATTGTAATCAATGTAGAAAGTCCCTTCATGTCAATCAGAGATCTCTAGACACTGAAAATTTCAGTCACAACTATAAGTCATGGAAAATAGGGATGAACAATACCTTAAGAGGTCCTCTAGTTCATCCCCTTTCTCATAATGGAGGAACGGCTACAAGTAAATAATTTTCAAGAGATTTTTGTCTCTCCTATTTGTAAGAGTCTTCAGTGGTGAAGGGTCCTCTACCTCCCCAGATGAGCTATTCCTGTGCTTCATTAACCATACAGGCAGAGCCTGAATGGATAAGCTGAACCAGGGCTTCTCTGGCTATTTAGGAAATTATTCCTAAATGTTTCCTGTCCCATCTTGCTGTCTGAGGTGTCTGCCCAGCAGCTGGAGAGTGAAAACGGAGAAAGTCCCAGTGTGTTGAGCTCACAGTCCAGCCTGTGAAAGTACACATGAAGGTGGGTGGCTGAGACGAATTTGCTTCTGCTGCGGGTAGAGTCGTCTCTGAAGAGAGGTGGGGGTTGGAGATAGGGGTGTCTCCAGCACACAGGGGTGTTCCAGCTGTTTGCTTCTTCCTAACTCCAACAACTTCCACTTAAAAGTGAGCGTTCGTATAGCAGGATATTCTCTCGGCCAGTGGTTCCCAAAGGAGGAATAACTCACCAAAGTGAGGATCACATCTGTAACTTGTTGAGCCTTAGGTTTGTTTCTCTCTGGTGCTTAAAATCTGGCATGGCAGGAGGGAGACTTACTACTAGGAGGAACAACCAGAACAGAAACCACTTTGGAAACTGTCCCGCCAGGCCTTTTATCTTTGTGCATAAGGGACAGAACAACGTGGCACCTGCTGGTGCATGTTTTTAAAGCTCTTCATGGTGAGCGTGCTTAGCAGCTTCTCCTTAAGCTTCACAGATGGCTCTGCGAGGGCAGCAGTGATCTATTGTTATGACCACAAGCCGGCAGGCGAGGTCTGGGCTGTGGTGAGCCCTCAGCGAGTGCTCACTCTCACTGCCTCTCTGCATCAGCCAGCTTTTCCCTTTTCTTTTTTGCTCCTTCCCAGCTTTCCACACACCAGATTATCTCTCTGAACTACCACGGGTGACCACATGTTTGCAACCGCCTGCACCTCACACCAACTGTGTTCATTATCTCATATGAAGGGTGTGTTGGTGGCTCTCATGCTAGTAGTGATCTTACGCTGCCTTGAAAATATTATTTTACTTTTATGTGGTGCACTAAGAGCTTTGGCTGGGTATTTAGAAATACATTTATTATTATAGCAAGATGTTTCTGGCTGCTGCTGTCGGAGTAGGTGCCCCTTTATGGACAAGCACCCCAGGGTCCACCCCAGGGTTCAGACCTGAGGGTCCTGAAAGGGTCCTGGGGATCAGTCTGAAGGCCCAAGGCCATGCAGTGAGAATCCCATGTCTCAGGGAAGTCCGTGAGAGTTTTGCCAGCAGCAGGGAAGGTACGGCAGCACACCTACACACCGTAAGGGACGCTTAGCACATCTCCAGTTAACGTAGGTCACAGCCCGTGCCATTGCAGCTCTGCTGCCCCTGTTACCTGGACCAGGAGGATGAAGCCTGCAGGGGAGCACGAGCATCAGCTGCCCTTGTGCCTACATGGGGCGGATGCGTTCAGGGGGCCAGTATTTCAGCCCCGGTGTTTCTTCCACAAACACTGGTTTATGAAGTGTTAATACTGCACAACTTCACGTCAGCTTTTAAATACTGAACGACATGGACCAGCAGGTAGTGGACTCTTGGTGTTGATATTCTGGGTCCGCCGATTTGTTTTCCTACAAAATGCTCTGTGTGCATGCGTGCGTACACACACACACACATATATAATTATATGTAACATGTATGTACATACATAAATAGAAATATATATAATGTCAAAGGCAGGGAATATATTAGTGTGTTATAGCATAGACTATATATAGCCAGGAGCTCACTGCAGATATTTTGCTTCCTATTTGCAATTACGTGGATCACATCTCTTCCCGCAAATCATTATATAACTCTCCCATGGCAACTGCAGCATTTGCACAGGAAAATAATGTTAGGAAAATACGTATATTTAGCTGTTTCAGTGAAAAAGGGTGTTTTCCAAGGGTAATCAGATACCTAAATGCCTGACTCTTTTAGTACTCATGAGAGAGGCTGGAAACAGTTTCCCCTTGCTAGGATCTCCCTGGGCTTAGCTGGAAGCTTTTTACCTGGTGGACACGAGTACATTGGAGTTGGGAAATCTTTGGGCTAGTAAAATTTGCAGTCTATATTTTAGCCACTGGGTGCCGCTACCAATTCAGTTGACAAAACCAGTTTCTCCAGCTAACATGAGATTGTAATTTTAACAGCATGCGTTGTCATAACACAGCCTGTGACACTAGGTTTTGTGGGGCTGCCTGTTGTCCAAAGGTTTATACAACAACTTTCTTCTGGCACTTGCCAACGGGCTTCAGTTCAGCTGCAGTCAAGATGTGTCTTCACAAAAGAATGGATTTTATTAAAATGCACAAGTGAAAGGTGAGAATTATTATTAATAAAAGGATCTAAAAGAGAACTTTAAGAGGTATTTCATAAACATCATATGGTTATAGAGGGTTAAAAACCCTGATTCTTATGATTTGAGATGAAGCTGGTGAAAATCGTTATGCATCTCTGCTGTTATACAAACTTATAAAAAGTATTAGTGAAGCAAGGTGATCAATTAATCCTATTCCAAACTTCAAACACCTCCTCCATCATCACTAGAAAAGTGCTGTTTCAGATATTTTTTTAGTCAAAAGCAGATTTTTTCAAACTGTTTCCTCACATTATCCTCACTATTTCAGAAATCTTTGTTCTGTCGGAAGCTGCCAGATGTAAATGCAATACCATCACGGTAGTCTAATGATACATTCAGACCTGAGATTTATTTGCAGTCCTCAGTGGTTAGGAAAATACATATTTTCTAACATGGGAAAAGCATACATCTCAACATATGCAACTACTTACTGAAAAGCCCATCAGCATTTTGCAGCATCTTCAGTTAGAGGGAGAAAATGCAATGCTGTCAAGTCATTTCTCCAACAACAGCTGGGCAGATGCCAGCTGAAAACCACTGGCAGAGCACTCGCCTGGGTCTCCTCTGAGAGGCAATGACAAAAGGCAGGGAGAGAAGGATGTGGTGGGAATCCTTTGTTGGGTGACCAGAGAAGAAGAGGGGAGTGGTGGTAGCAGCAGCACTGGGGACAAGTGGCAGGAGTAAAAGGAGCAGGATTTGGGGGAAGCGGGGCACGGGCATATGATATTACCAATTTTCTCTAGTGAGCCTTTCTTACAAAAGAGTTGGGAGCCACTGACCTACAATTCATGGTTTTGCAGGTGATAGAGACCATGTTGTCATCCTGGAAATCATACATTTTTCCTGGAAATCATAACTTCTTGAATGCTGCTGGCATCTGGCCAAGTAAGATATAATTTCACTGATCCTCTGCCTGAAATCAGTTCATGATAGTGCAGCATGGCAAGAGCCTGACAAAAAACAACCTCACAGAGCTGTTCTTAATTGCGGAGAGGATTTCATATTTTAAACAGAAATTTGCCTCTATTCATAGCCAGTTGCTTTCACTTGCCTGATATTAGCTCATGCAACAGTGAGTTTCAGGCATGCATTTCAATGTCAAGCCTTTGAAAAGAATTTCACATTTTTCTGTTAGTTATATATCACCTTGTTTCACTTCCCTGTGTTCTGCAAGATCCTGGATTTTAAAAAGTAAATAGAAGAAATTAAGGGCGACTTCATGCCATTTCCGTGCAAGGTACAGGACTGATGTTCCCACAGGAAAATAGTCTGCTCAATTCCCTAAATGGGATCTCAATAAAAATCCCCAGATTCTCATTAAATGGCTGGAATGTGTCAGACTGTAGAAATCAAAACACTCTGCTGAAATCATTCAGAGAAAGCTCTGGCAGTCTCCTGCCTGATGTGTGCATGAATGCACGCATGTATGTAGGCATATACGTACTCCTGCCCTACTTCATGGCAGCTCAGCTGCTGGATGGCCTTTGGTATTGGATCTGAGCGGTCCATGGCTGTTACCTCCTTTCGGAGAACATGAAGCAGTTTGGTATCTGCTCCTCACCAGGAGGAAAACACCTTCCAAAACACCCAAATCCTCTTCCAAACAAATTCATGTTGCTCTGGCAAGTCCAATCACCATCTTAAAACTCTCTTTTCCCTAGAGAGCTGCTGCAATGGGGTTTTATATGCATGAGCTACTTACTCACAAGTTAGCTAATGCCATGTGAATTCATTATTGCTGTCCATGAACTTGTGCCCTGAGAGAACAGATGGCCCCCAAGACCTTGTATGTCAGGGCAAGCAGCTCTTTTTGAAGCTGTCATGACCGCTCCGGGGCTCTGCATCCTTTTTCGTCTCCCTTGTGAGGACTTTAGTGCAAGGGACCGTTTTGCTGGCAGCTAAGGTGGGAGCTGGGAGGGCACTGGCAGTTACTGGAAAGGAAGAACAGGCACTCGACCCTATTTGCAAATGCAATTGGTGTTGTGTTCTCCCAGACTGATAACCATGTCCCCTTTTCCGTAATAAAGATACCTGTTTGCATCATTTCTCACCTCCCTGCTTGCAGCAGGTGTCAGGGCAGGCAAGGCCAGTGCCTTTAGCTTTTGCAGGTCTTGGGATGTGGGCTCAAGTTGCTAAGCCACTTGGCAGATGATTGACAATTGCATTCACAACGGTGGGAAAGAACAATATTTATTTAAAGAATTAAGCTAATGAAGAACGCGGCAGAAGGATGGGGGAGGAGAGAGTAACACAACCCAACTGCCGGAGGACCTGCCGGCAGATAGCTGTAGATAAACCGTAGATACTTGTGCTAAACAAAGACAACCGTTTTTGTCCTTCAGAGTTTTTCTAGTTAGAGCACTGGTCAAACTCGACTGTGCTTTTTTTAAAAGATCTGACAGGAGCAAAAGTGCAAATGCACGGAAGGAGGCCTGACTCGGTCAGTCGCCTTTTATTGATGCCCCACACAGGCAAGCTGGCAGGAGCAGGAATCTAAGATTTCCTGCAAAAGAAAAAATGCAGCATGGTCTTCTGTAGCGAAGGCTGGAGAATAAAACAGTGAGAGATCTACTAAACTCCTCAGCAGGGGGAAGAGCCTGCCCACCTTCACGTGCACAGCTGAACAAATACTCTGCCTTTGCTGCGATCCAAAGATACGGTGTCTGAGCCTCCTTCCCGCTATTAGCTTTCTAAGCACGGCACAGCAACAGCAGGCTTCAGCTGAAGCTTGCACAACTCTTGCAAAAAACGAGTGCTGTTGCTTCTTGGCTGAAGCTGGTTTGGATATTCCTGAAATGCACTGCAGAAATAATCATAGTCTGACTGCCTTCTGGAGATCTTGTTCTGACTCGAAACCAACAAAAACTCGAGCCTGCAGGATAATCTGAATGCTTCAAACAGTCTCCCTTACTCCATGTGGATGGTCCCAAAACTGGGGCCTGAATATAACTGCCATTGCAATCAGTGGCTTCAGGGGAACAAAGAAGGGGCTCTGTTTACTACAGTGAGACTGGTAAGATGATCTCTTTCCCAGCCCTAAGTTCCCACTGGTCCAATAATAACCAATAACTGGGATTTCCATCACTTGCATCCTCTGGGAGACACTTATATATCACTGATTCATATTGCAAGTTTCCTTGTTATATGACTGCCATAAGCCTGGCAAATCAAAGAGCGCTGACAGCTTACTGAAGGAAGGGATACTGAGCAGAGCCGAACAGGAATTTTTCAACAAAACAACATGTCAACACCAAAACATTTAAAGGAAACAATAGGAGTGCCAGTGAAAGTTTAATGAGGAAGGTATTTCGGAGAGAGGCGCATCCACTTCCAACTGATGGGTACCCCATCATGAGGGACATTATCTGGCAAGCAGGAAACTACTGCTCACTGAATTTGTGCCTGGGTGTCTCCCTCTGCCCCAACCTGCTGGAGCTGCCGCCTGCAATATAAACTGCAGGCATACTCCCTTCAAAGCCGGTACGCCACATGGCATCCTCCCTTCCCAAATTAGAGATGAAGCGTGTTGGCAGAAACTCCTGGGGAAGCAGGAAATGTCTGCATGATGCTTCCCACTCCCTTCCCAGCAGATCTCCTCGCTGCCTCACCGCTGCCTGAGTTGGCAGCTGCCAGCTCCCACCAGCATCAGAACCCAGAGCTCCGTAGTTTTCTGAAATTACAGAAACAGCTCCATATAGCTGAGCCCTCTGCTCCCACCATTTTATTTCCAGTGCTTCAAACCCTTGTTTGATTATGTGCTACAAAACCAGTAATAATTTTGCAGGCCTAATTTGATATGATATAGTTGAATCCTTAAAAGTAAACAGTTTTGATAGGACCTAGAAGCAAAAAAACACACCTCTTAAAATATTCTTTTAATAAACAACTTTCTAAGTTTTGAATTATTTGCAGGAAGTTTCCACAAGGAGGTATTTGGGACCAAAAGGTTACATTTGACAAAAAATGGTAGATAAAGTAGATGTAGCATTTTGATCCTGTGGCAGTGATATTACAGTCACGCTTCTAGCCCAGAACTGCTTGCCTGATTTCCACAGGCACCATTTGAGAGGAACGGACAGCCTATTCCCTTGTGGAAAGACCAACTTTCATGTATTAACTAAAGCACTCGCAACAGGTGTAAACAACTTTCCATTAGAGGTAAAGTTCCTGATACATTAGACAACATCACACTTTAACCTTCCAAGATATAATTTAATTCCTAGGATCAATAGCTCATGTTACTAATACATTTTGCCAAAACCCTGGGATCATGTCCTACATATTATAGTAATTCTTTCCAGAAGAATTTCAATTTGTAAATAATGAAGAGCTCGTACAACTCCTTCTGTTAGCAGCGCTGCCGGGACTTTTGCCAGTTTGTAAGCTGAAGAATTTTGGTGTTTAGTGCTCCCATCTGTTCGGAAAGCCTGAGGGTGAGTAGTTATCAAAAGCAATATGTGGGCTTTTTTGTTCCATGTCTGAGATTTTATGACACACTTTGTCACAAAACAGGGCACTGGGGAGAAGAGATTTCCCTCCTCCCGAGTCTGTCTGCCCAGGGGACCTCTGAAGTCCCACATACTTGATTTTTGCCCAGTCTTGCTCTAAACAGACCAAAATTCACACCAATATCTAATAATTCCCATCCTGATGCCTCAGATGGAAATACGACCAAGTGTTTCACAGTTATGAAAGAATTAAAATCTCAGGCATGTATATACTCAGCGCAGAGGAATTCGATAAACACAGCTCTGTTTGAACGAGGGCTTTGAAGGCAGCCCCGCTGTCAAGGTATAAGGAAGCTTTTGTTCCCCAAATAAACACTTCGAATGTGCCCTTCTGCTCGAATGTGCCCTTCTGCTGCATCAAGGTTTGGAAGGTGAGGGCTCCTCGCCCCGTGGGGACGGCAGGGCGCACAGGGGGGACACAGGGCTGCAGGCAATCTGCATGCTCCATGGGGACTGCCTGCCTGGTACGAGCCCACCTGATCCACCCGGTGAAACGGCATTCTCGCTGGCTTTCAGACGGACGCCTGAACCCTCCCAGATTGAATGCACTCCAGCATAAAGGTTATTTTCCACAAGTGACCATTTCATTAGAAGTAGCTCAGGACACCTAAGGGCAGGTTGTTTGGCAGCTACAAGCTCTACATGCTTTGTCAATGGGCTGTTTGCCATCTGTCCTCTGTCCCACTGTAGGGACACCCTCCTCTCCTACCAAAGTTGCTCTCTGCCTCTTCCGCTGGGGCAAGTGGGTCATGCTGGGGTAGCATTCGCATTGCATCTCCTGCAAGCTCTGTCTGTAGAGCTTGCACAAAAATAAAGGTTGTCATTGACTTCTCTTTCTGGCAGCACAGGAGATGGTGCAGATGTCGATGAGGTGGCTCCAGGGCTGGGGGCATCCACTGCAGAAAGCAGAGATGGGAAATGTCAGTCTTTGTAGAAACCTCTTTCTGGTTCATCAAAACAAGTTACTGCACCCAGTGATCCCGAACTCCAGTGCGATGACAGGGTATAGATGGAGTAATTCCTCCCTCTGCTTTTTGTTTCTTCAGGAAGGCTTAACTGTACAAATTAAGAAACTGAACTCCTGAATTGGTCAAAATAAGGGAAAAACTTCAAGGGGAGTTGACAAGTAGATTTTTAACTGTTCTTTAAAGCCTACAGTTTGTGGACACTAGCTTCTTTGGGGTTTGTTCTTGGCCTGCTTTAACTCAGAAGACTCACTGTCACGAGAATCATGAGCAGGATCCTAAAAGTTTACTGAAGTTTCTGATCTGTTTGTTGTAAGTGTTAAGTGTTGTAAATGTTGATAGTTTTTGTTAGGTTCATTCACTAAAAAACTGGTGGTTTCATATAGCTGTGTTTTAGCACAGCAGAAACCAGACAAAATCCAAATGAACTCTTACTAAAATTAAAACCAGTACTAAGAACTCAGAATTCAAACAAGCTCCGCATTTGGAGAAGCCTGGCACGGCAGGCACAAGGTGAGAAAGAAGTGTCAAAACATGAGCCTGAGAAGGAGCTCCAAGGAATCATTTTTTAACACCCTTTTATCTCCAAATCAGCCAATTTCCATATTCATTAGATATAGTCTGTAAGTGTAACTCCGCAGTAACTCTGAGCGTCACATTCAACTGGTTTCACATAACTTTGCCTGCATTTACTTTGCAGTATCATTACAATGATGAAGCAACCTCCACTCAACCCTGCACACGTCTATCAACATTTGAAAGTCAGGCCAACAAGTCTCATTAAAAAAACCCTCATCAGTTAAAAGCGTCAGAGCTGCTTTTCTTTTCCTTAGTCACAATGCATTCCAGTCCTAACGAACCCACACAGCAAGAGGTTTATTACCCTCCTGCTTGGTTAAGAAATAACAGGAGTCTTCCCTGTTGATGCAGATCATCTAAAAACCGTTCTGCTTTGTATTTGTTATCAGATCTTCTAACACACCGCAGTTAATTAGGCCTTTGCCTTCCAGACCCCAATTCTTCTCTTACTGCTGTCCTTCAGTTCCAGTTTTAATTGGTTTATGTACGTGCAGCTGAACAAGCCTGCTTTTGTTAAATTTCCCGGCTTAAGAGGGATTGTTTGGAAAGCGATGAGAAGAGTCTAAAACCAGTACCTGAGTGAGATTTAGGCACTTATTCCTCTTTTTCATCTAAATGAGAGGCCCACATTTTAAATATCCTTGAAAGCCAAGGCCTTAAGGGCAGGAAATTGTACATTTGGAGTTTTATCCTCAAGCTGGTAGAAATCATCGTAACTCCAGCCGTGCGTGCGGCTGGGATAATGAGTAACACCGCAGCCAGCAGCCGGTGGCCAAGCCATCCCCAGGAGTGAAAGGCTGCTGCTGCTGCTCCCCGTTCAAAGGGCAGCGCTCTGCATGGCTGGGGAGCCCGAGTTCTGCTTGTTCTGGCACCACGGCAGGTTCAAGACGCTTGGCAGTTGGTGGGGAGAGGTGGGGCGCAGGCAAGGTGACCGCGCTCTGCGGGGTCCAGCAGCCCCCAGAACCTACCGGCTGGCTGAGGACGGCGGGGGGAGCTCCCACGCAACGTCTTCTGGGAAGCAATGCTCTTGGCATCCCCTGTGGGTGTGAAGGGCATGGTCCAACAGATAAGGCACAGGCTTTGGCTTCTTGCCACCGCTGGGAAAGATGGTAGGAAAGCAATTGGTTCAGCTCACTGTGTGGCTGATTTAGCCGCCTTGGCTGTGGTGCTGCCAGCAGGCTGCCCGGGAGAGCAAACACACGCAGCGCTGGCACGGTGAGGTGTCAATAGACATTTTATTTGCTTGCTTGTTTTTTTTTGTTTTCAGAGGGAACCTCCTTTCCCCCTTTCTCCACAGGATTTCAGCACGGGCAGAAAACACATCTGTAGAGCAGTGTGATGTGCCATGAAAGGCCTTACAGAAACTTATGTCTCTGCAATTGCAGTGATTTGGGATGGGAGCACGGCACGTCCCATGGGAAAGGGGAGGGCTCTTGGAGGTGCTGCTTAACAAAGTGAAAGGGTCTCTTTCAGTAGCCAAGAAAGCGTATCAGTATTGACTGCAAGCATTAGGTTTATATCTATAGTTTTATACTTTAGAGAGTTTGACTTCCTGGAAATTAATTGGATGTTTCTTTTCCAAGTATGAGCACAGTACACCCTCACCGAGAATCCAACGGATGAATTCATGCTTTTGTATACTTTGCAGCATGGTGCTTGCCATCTGTGACACTTGGATACAAATTCTCTGCGAGACTTGTTGGCATTTAAAAAACTAAATTTTTTGGTGTGTTTTTTTTCCATCTGAAGATGAGCTACAGAAACTCCAATTTTATTTAGTTGAATACTAAATTAAATGCACATGATTTGTTTGTCTTCAGTGCCTAATATGTCATCTTTAAACTTCACAGTTAACAGCCACAAGGAGGCACAAAGTTGGCATTTGTATTTCCCAGCCACTGCCCAGACAGCTGCAAGCTCAAGCTCTGGGATATCTATTTTCAAGAGTTTCTTTGAAATCTTGAGAACTGGCCCGATCATTTCATCTTAAGTGGATGCCAAGCCATGGTGGAGGATGCAATAGGCACAGGGAGCTTCTGCAGGGAATGGCAGAATTTCCCAGGTGTCAGCCCATCCAGAGATGTGAATCCAGTGACTGTTTTATCTGCTAAGGTGGGTGCAGGCTACAAAAGTCATATTTAAATTAAGGTTTTATCTGCAAGGCTGCCAGAAAGCTCCAGATTAAAACCCAACCTTTAAAAGATTAAAACCTTTCTGAGCTCACCAGAGATTCCTATGCAAGGTGCTACAATGCAAAGTTTGCTTTTGAAGACCATAAAGAAGGAGACCTCAACACACAGAAACAAATTAATGACATCATTTTAGAACAGATTTTTAAAGCAGCTATTAAAGGGTCACTGCCAATTAGAAAATTACTAGAGATTTATTAGAAAACTAGAGTAATGACTTTCAGATTTTATCCCTCTACGCCTTACAAGGCTTTGGGGTAGAAGCATGATATTTGCCATTGTTTCAAGAAGCAGTTCCCTGAGCAGAAGAACCGTTGAGCTCTGGTTACTTGTGTCTCAGTGACTAATGACATTCTGTGCCTCATACAGTGCAAGCTCTGACGGAAGCATTTCCTATGACTGCAGTATTTAAACTTCCCTTCTCCTGGATGGCTTCCCTTAACATCTAGTAATAGTGTTCAGAGCTCACACTAAGAGCACTATTTTAGGTCTTTCTCCTCCACCCAGTCACAAAAGATCATGAAACCTGTAGGAATTTAATATATTTAAGAATTCTACAGCTCTCTTTGATAGGGCTGCAACTGGTCAAAAGTCGTTGAGGAGTACAAGGAGAAAGACAGACAGATCTCCAGGCTCTGTAATCATGTGAAGAGCCAAATATCTGTAGGAAATTCGACTAAAAATAGGTTCTTTGTAAGCTCTTGCTGTATGACTGTCCTACCCAAGCCACAGGATATCCTCCTTAAAGGACTACACTAGGAAACGGGATAACTGACTTAAAAGTCATGTCAAAGGTCCAAAACAGACTATGTAACACTTGATTTTTTTCCCCAGTGGAGTAATTCTGAGTGTTGCTTGTCACTGATGTAAGTTTGGAATAATAACCTTGAAATCACCCTGTCATCTCCCTCTCTGTTGTTATGTTAAAGTTCCCTTTCTCTTCCTTTTCTTCAGGGCTCACATACACATCTATAAAATCTACTGTCTGTATGAACGTCACGTAGGTGCACGCACAAGAACATGCGCGCTTGTTGAAATGTAAAATCCCTACTAGTAAATTCTTAGTGTTAGGTTACTATTTACAGCATTGCTAACAACTCACACTACATATATATGTATAAAATACATATATATTTACATATTTGGTAACTGTTCCTCTAAGGTGCCAGAAATGAGGCAGCCAGGGTTCAGTTTAGGCAATGTAGTAGGCTGTGTGTAGGCAGTGGGAAGCAACCTAGAATATGAATCCTGGCTCAGCTTTGATATATTCTCCACTGAAGTTGAGGGAGTTGCTCTGCTGTTTATGAAAGCGGAGCTTGGCGCAGAGCCCTGTGGCTCAGCCTTTATAGTACGTATAAAATATTATCTAATTGTACTTGCTTCTACAAGATTAACCCAGCTGGTGAGATTTCTGCATGTAAATAGCTATGAAATACATTGTGTAATCCCCATGATTGATGTTTTTGAACACGTTTTGGGCAGTGCTGTGGTGGCTGTCTACACCAGATTCATTACCCACCGGAGGGCTGACAGTATCAGCACAAACGCTGGTTTGCAATGTCTCCTGTGCAGTCAAATCAAGCCAAAATGAACCACTTCAAAGCAAGGATGTGTGGAAGGCAAAAATTTCTGACTCACTCTCCCCTGAAGAAGAAGGCGTAATGCTGGCATGTGTGTGGCTCTTCTCCCACATGCCTTCCTCTCCCCACCTTTCCTTATTGATACATTAACAAGCTTCCTGACATAGAGATAGGAATTTACATAACTATACAAGTTCAACAGCTCTGGCTAGTAGTTCCTCAAGTGACTGAGAAGTCTCTTTGTAACATCACTGCTACTTGCTGTGAACACGATCAAAGAATAGGTTGACACATGTGAAGATTTACAGCCAAGGCAAAGATGGGTGGTTTTAATGGGAGGGTTTACTGCAATCTTAATCTGTGCTGGTTTGTTCCCAGTTAACTTCACGTGGAGTCTGAGAACTCAGAAATCACGGCTGAAAAAAAGAAGTCACATAAGACCATGCTCTTCTCCCTTGGGTTAACCCAAGTCTTGAAAACCACAAGTTTGGCCTCTTTTATCTAGAAAACCATAGAAAGCGTGCTGTAGATGCAAACAAATAAGAGCATGCGAACCTGTGATGAAAGCTGGGTTTATAACACAAGTCCAGCAACAGGTGAGCTCCATAACAAGCTTGGTTAGAACTGAGAAGTCTAATTAAGCAGCAACCGAACAAAGAACAAATAACTCAGCTTTGTACTCATAGTGCTCTACTGAGAAAGAGTGAAAAATCCACCCAGCTTCTACCAAAATTAAAGACATATTTATAAACAGAATTGTTTCTAACAAGAAGACAAATCTCATCCTTGTGTAACTGTCCTGAGGTCAATGGAGAACCCCAAGGGATTAATTAAAATCAGAATGTTCATAAAAGTCTTCTATGGTGTGCCAGCTGGTCTTAAACAGGGAAGCACGTTAATGGTTTCTCAACAAACATGTTGCAAGATTAGCTTCTTTTGTTCAGCGATTCTGATGTTCGGAAACTGTCTTCTATTTTTTACAGAAACAATATTCCCCAGTACTGTTGGAAAAAAATAATAAAAGCTAATACTCTTTAGATAGATTCTAAATCTTTAATTTGTTCTGGCACTATTCTGAAAGTTCTGGAATCTATTTTTTTTTCTTATTATTATAATTTGCAGAAAAATTCTTGATCTGTAGAAAATGATAAGGGTGTTTTAAGTAGTTGATTTAAAAAGTTCATTGTTTTGGTTAACTGTGTGTAGACAAAAAAGTCAGAATAAAAATGTGGTCTTAGTCACAATTCACTTAATCCTTTGAGCCAGATTTACAATGCAAGTGTTCATGTTTATACATTTTAAATGATTTTGAAAAGTGTTTTGCAGTTTCAACGGAAATTACAGTGTTTCTTTAAACAATTCTCTCCAGCAAAATTATTTTTACAGTTTCTTTTAGTTTAACACAGAATAGTATGCATAAAGTCTACAGAAATCCATTAAAATAATTTGAGTAAAGAAATTTAGTCATTTGAAGAAATATTCTCATGGCTTCTCTTATTGATTTTAGCAGCTTTAAGAAATAGCTCATTATAAATTTGTTGTATATCAATAATCCTGATCCATATGTGATTTTCCTTCCAATTTTCTTTACTTTTTAAAGAAATTAACTTTGCTTATGAGACCCTCCCAGTTCCCGCAGCTTCCAACAAAAAAATTGTTTATGTAAAAAAAATTTAAAAATCTATTTCCATTTCAATATGTTATAGTAGCTTGCTATTTATTTTAAATCTGTGTGAACGGTATTACATTGATATTTTCTAATAACCTCTCATTCCTAAATGTCAGATTTTTTTCTAGCTCAAAGTAGAATATGAACATAAAATACAATGAAGCTGTACGTGCAGGAGCAAAAGAATAGAATACAAGTATCAGTATAGGGAAACAAAAGCAACAGTTGTAGAGCTGAGATTTTCCTCTGAAAACTGACAATTTCAACTTATTTTTCTATCTCTACTCTCCCTCTTTTTGGAAGGCACGAAGACATCTTTAGAAAATACAATTATGGGAAGATGTGTGCTTGTTGCGTGAGCCACCACTGTAATATATGGCAGAGAGATATAAGAAGGATTGTAGAAGAGACACCCTGCTGTACATTTGTAGACCTATTTTGTGGCACAACAAAAGATCTCTATAGAAACATTATATCCCGCAGCACAGTTCCTGGAAGTTTAAGAACTGGCTGCAAACCCTTATAGCTGGTTTATTACGTAAAATCATAATGACTTACTACTGGCTATTAATTTTAAACTGTAAGAAGCTCTGTTTTAGGAATGTCTTGACTGGACTTCCAGGGGTTTATTTCTACAGACAGAAAGCAAACTTCTGAACTTCGGCCAAATCCAGAACCATCTTAGACTATATAAGGACTTCAGGCCTTGCTCCTCAAAGCTGAGCATTTTACATACAAAACCTTTTCAATATGTTGGTAGTTATATTCGGCTTGATGCAAACAGCAGTCCATTTTTCTCTGGGCAGAGCCCGTCTCATTTTTGGAGTAGCAGAGTATGATAGACAGCAGTCAAAAAAGCCTTGACCCAATTGCCAGGGATGTTCAGCGGGAAACTTTTATGCCACCAGTTTTGGTGGGATTTGATCAGAATCAAAAGGATTTTCAAGACTATTCAGCCTTGGCATAACTCTGTTTTTTCCAGTACCTGTACCACCAACCTCAGAGAGAGCAGACCTGAAAACCAATCCTTTGACAGTGCCTCTGTGGTGTTCCAGCATGGATAACATATTGCCTGGTATCTCGTGCAGCCATCTGTTTAATGGGCATCAGCGTTGCTTTCCTTCTGTCAGCAGTTGGCAGCACAAGGACAGCAGCCACTGTGCTGCTGCGGTACTGACACAGCTGTCCACAGCTGCAACAAAAAATGTGTAAAGCGGTCAGTGGGATGAGTGCCCAGGAGGAGACATGGAAGGCGACATTAGGCAACACTTCTCACCTCCTGAAGCATGTCTTGGGGTATCTCAGCCCTTAACCTCTCCCCATCTCTTTCCTCCTCTTGCTTCTTACCTTTCCCATATTATCTACCCAGGTCAGATTCTCCAAGATGCCATGGGAATAGATATCTCTTTCATCTGCATGTAGGCTGTTTTCATTGCTTCTGCAATCCCACAGCGTGTGAGGAAAGACTGCGAGCAGGAAAAGAGGAATACAAAATGAAGCCAAACCTCACGCGTCATGTCACAACACGTCTCCACATCTTGGAGCCAGGTATGGTGCAGGAAAGAACAAGTCAAGGTTTGAATGGCCCTCTTCTCCTTATAAACCCCCAAGCTGCAAATCTGAACATGGAGATACACATGGAAGGATTTATATGAGTCCATGAACCCAAAACAACTGTTGGAAGTTACGTATCTAGTACAATAGCTTCTTCATCAACAGGGCAGCACCAACACCTTGACAACTCGAGTGAACTTTAATGATGAGTTTGCATTTGTTTCCCTCAGCATCCTTTCAAACCTCAATTTCCATTCATCTAATTCTAATTTCTCCTTCCTAATGGGCACTCCCTCCACAATTCTTTCCTGCGTTTCAGGGCTAGTTGCAGATCGTGTTCCTTTACCTATTCCACCCACGTTTACCTTGTGCTCATTTAAGGAATACACAATAAGCAAGAAACAACAGCTTCCCCCCAGCAACCACTCAGTGAATTATATGGTAATTGTTTATTGGAAATGACCTCATAGTTTCCTAGTTTTGTGGAGTGACCTGACGAATAATTCTATTGCAACCACAGCATATAAATGCCTTGGAAGTATTCAGCTGGAACCTATAACCACAGATGATTCCTGTGCTGTTGGCAGCTAAAATGTAGCCCACATTTGTAAGTGAAAAATTATAGGATAATAATAACCTTTGTGGAGTTAGATATCCCAGAACACATGATGCCAAGGGACGATAAAGAAGACTATGTAAGGATGGCATGGAGAAGTACTATTTATATGAAGTGACTGTATATTCAAAAGAAAACCAAAATAAAACAGGATACTTTTGTGCTAACATTTTACAATGAGTAAACACTCACATGACAACTGTATTTTTGAATTTTTAGAAGTATGCATAGATTTTGCCAGCACAAGCACCTCTTGCTGCACTCTTCCTCTTAACTCCCTACCTCTCTTGTTGAATGGTAGGTAGGTTTGACCTGGTCACTGCTAATTTGCTGATTTTTAACAGGAAAAATAATCTCTGGCATTTCATAAACATTTCAAGAGTGCAGTTATCTTTTTTTGCCACCTCTGGATTATTTTTTTGCCATTTTTTTCTTCTTTTTGTGGTACATGGCCATGAGGCTTATTCACTTTAGAACAGGCTCTAAGTGAATGGATTTTGCTGTGGAAATCTTCTTCTAATGGCTTAGATTTCTGACTATTTTATAATGACACGCTGAAAAGGTGTCACCATTTTGAAGAAAGTGGTTTGGATAGTGACTACACTTCTCTCAATTTCTTTTACGTCAGGTACTGCTCATCAGCCCTCAACGTGCATCCCCGATTCCTGGTTTACTGTCTTGTGATAAGCACAGCTCTATTCTGTACTGCATTATCACATGAACAAGCCTTTGGTAAGTAAGAAACAAAAACTTTTTTTCCCCATAAAATGAAAAATAGACTATTTCAGATCACAGTTTTGCGAAATACGGACAAACTTCTTGTTTGATTGATAGTAACTTTTGACTCAAATGCAATCTGGTTAGAAATTGCATCAAAATTGTCCATTTGGAAGTTGCACTTGTAAAAACTTGGTTTCAAGGTTCTTCTAAAGAGAAGGTTTTCTGCAAATGGACAATCTTTTTCTGAAAAATGTCTTTAAATCCCAAGCCTCTTTCAAGACGACAGATCCTTCCCCTTGTTTGCTCACTCTACTTATGCAGTCCACATTGGATATAGAATTTTATCTATAATTTTAATAATTTTAAGTGAATGAGTGAAAATTATAGTGAAGGCTATTATTTTAAGTGAATGAGTACTTTGATTATCCAAGGGCACCTAAACCATTTGAGCCTTGCATAGCTACTCCTGAGGGACTCATTACGTGAGCTTCCAGCATGCTTCTACCTTGCGTATCCATCAGAGTTATCCCAGGAAAAACACTGAATTCAGAGTGGGATGTGGTAGCTTGGGATAACCCAGACCACATGTTCAATAGTAGGAAAAAAGACAGTAATGTAGGTAATCTGTCCTATAGAAAAGCTTTTCATTAATAGCTTTTTTCTAAAATTAAAATACAGCTAAAGAGGAGGAATGCTTTTCACAGAAAAAAAGTTCGTATCTCATAGTTACTTTGCATGGGTCTCTAAATAGTGCTTTTAAGCTATTTCACTTTCAAATTCAGCAAAGCTCTCAACATGGGCTTATATTAAGCATGTAAGCAAAGTGCTTTAAGGCCAATGGAGCTGTTCTTACAGTAAAAGGATAAGTGCCTGGGTAGGTGCTTTTTTCGACTCGAAGCCCTTAATCTTAATTTTTCTGTACCTGAAATTAGTGCATATAATATTTAAAACACAAGCATTTTTAACATAAACAGCACAAGTAGGAAGCAGAAGTATTAACAAAAACTCCATACATTTATTACAAGCAATGAATGTTGAAATCACTGTGAATAACAACATGGGATGTTTTGATGGTCAGTTAAAGGTGAAACTAATGCTTCTACAGTTCGTGTAAAACATAATTGCAGTAGCCCAGAAAGCAGGAGTGCTGCAACTTTCATTAAATATAGCTGTTATACCTCATAACATCAACCTCTTAAATCTCTGTAATGAGCAGCAGGCATTTCAATAAAGTCAGAAATAACTATGACTTTGTAAAGTATTGCTACTTCATGCATATATCCATTTTCAGCAGTTAAAGATACCATCAACAGTCCCTTTTTCTACTTACTGCCTCTGATTTACTGACTGACTTTGTTATTTCCTTTGTGGGGTTTATAGGACATAATTATTTAAAATGGAAAAGAGAGAACTTCTAATAGAAATTTTGCAGCAGACAGTTTCTGCTTTATATTTATTTAGTTCACCAGTCTCTAACATCAAGGAAGATGTACTGGCTTGCAGAGGGAATAAAAATGGCAGAACTGTGATGAAAATAAGCAATAAATAGTGAAAGATATATTACCAAATCATTCATTATTTCAGCCATGTAGTTTCTGTAGTATAAAATCAAAACAGAAATTAAGCCATCACTTGCAAAATGCATCAAAGGCCCTTGTGACTGTAGGGACCCAACACAAGATTTATACTCCTTTTAAAGCAAACAGTCTCTTTGAGAAACAACTATTCAACCATCCAGCTCCAAAAAGGAGTGCTTTGTTTCGTTTTCAGGTTATTTAACCCCATTCTCAGGATGCCTCCATCAATTTCAAAATGAAAATAGTTTTGAAATGAGGGGTCCAGCCGTTTTCTATTGAAAATATTTAAATTAAGCTACCCCCACTACCAAAATTAGAATTTTCTTTACCATTCATGTCACGTGTAGAAGATACTGTGCTGTACAAAGCCCAATTTGCAAATTGACTCAACCTCATTTACATATTACATAGGCCCATTTTACAATTCAAGTGCATGTTATTTGCCAACACTTAATTAGAAAGGATATGCATCTGAACATGAGTTACTACCTCTTGATTCTTTTCTTGATGAGGTGGTTCAGTAGCAACATCAAAAGCAGGGTGGGGAGGATGAAAGGGAAATCGTCCCGGTTTTTGTTTGGAAGATGGGCACCAGAGAGCAGCAGTTCCCAGGAGTTGGAGATCTGTCAGCCAGCAGAGCAGCTCCCACCGTAGTCAGCATGTGTTGCGGGAAACAAAGCTGCAACTTGCATTCTTCAAACGAGCTCTTTTTAGTTTAAAAATGAGATTTTGTGTTATTAACGACGACTGTGACCATTTTACAGACTAAAATTTTTAATGTGGACTAGAGCCAGCTCATCACACCTTTCCCCCATTCCTATTTTAGGGATTTCTGAGTCTGTGAAGCTTCAACGTTTGAAAGAGAAAGTGCTAATCCATACATTAGATATGGCACAGGGGAATCCCAAAGTGCCTGGTGAATGACTCCGACACTGATCCTTTAATGCCATTAGAGCTTCATCAGTAACAGCTCGGGCTTGCATTATTAATTTTCCTCCTTCCAACTATGGTACACTCTTGTTTTCTACCCAAACCTGCTAACTGTGTGTCTCTCTGGGTTGAGGGATTGCTGTCTTTTATCATGACAGACTTCAGTCTTGGAGAATTATCACTTATTTTGAGTCATTTGGAAGTATGAGAGAACCTTGCTTTTTTCCTCTGAGCTTTTCCGTGCACCTGAGCAGCAGCACAACCATCAGGCCATCTCCCTCTTGCCTCAGCACTGCCAAATAACTAATTGCTAAAGAGAACAAAAGCACACAGAGAATTTAAAGATGACATGCTGGGTCAGAACAAGGGTCCATCTATCCCATCTGGCCACAGCAGATGCAGGGAGAGCCCTTGAGAAACAGGCTGAGTATAATCCTTACATTGTTATATTTTCCCAGTTTCTGGAAATCAGAGGTTAGGGACTTGCTGAGCGGTGTGGCTGGCGGGGCTCCCTCTCCAGCCACAGATCTCACTCCATGTGGCTGCCGGATTTTATTTTGGACCTGTTTAGATGCTAAACCTCCATGGCATCCTCTGGCAATTCCATAATTTTATGTGTGCTATGTGGAAAAGTATTTCTTTTTGTTTGTTTTAGATGTGCTGTTTAGGCTTTCTGCTGGATGATCTCAGTTCTTGTGTTGGGAAAAACTGAGTTGTTCCCTCCTCTTCTTCTCCGTATCATTCAGGATTTTTATACACCTAGAGTGTGTCCTGTTTGGACCTTCTTTTTCCAGTGTTAGCAGTCTTCATATTTTAAGCTCCTTTTTGCATAGAAGTCTCTTCTCATTTTTGTTACCTTTCTTTCTTAAGATTTTTAATCCTTCTGCATCCTTTATGAGACAGAGGCTGAGACAGGAGCCGACCCTGTCTCTAAGCTGTGACAGCATCATTAACATAATGCTGTTTTCTCTTAGTCTATCCCTAATGTTGTTCGCCTTTTTGACAATGAAAGGTTGTCAAGCAGATGTCTTTGGAGGACCGTCCTAAGTTCTCCCTCATCTGCAAAATAAAACCAGCTAAATTCAGATCCGATCATTGGCTAAGTGCGTGTAGGACTGCCTTCCCACAGTGTATTACTTCGTATTTATCAAGGATTAATTTTATCTTCCATTCTATCACCTACTCAGCATGACGCAAACTTTTGAAATTCTGCAGTCTGCTTTGGTTTCGATTGTCCTGACTACTGCCAAAACACCAGCAAACTTTCTCCTCTCGCTGTTCTTCAGCTTTTGTAGGTGATTTGTGGCCATTCCCAGCCAGATCCCCCTGGGATTCCCCGAGTAACTGCTCCAGGAAGAAAAGCAACCATTTATTCCTGCCTGCTGTTCCGTCTCCTTTGAGCAGTTACTAATGCACAGCAATCTCCCCCTGATGTTAGGTTTCTGTAAGATTGTTTGGGAAGGGATATTATAGAAAGGTTTAGGAATCCAAAGGTAATTTTTTTGCTCAAGTTGCCCTTGTCTACAAGTGCAATGATCCTTTCAAAGAACTGTACAGGATTTGTGAGGCATGATTTCTTTATTTATGAACCCTGTTCACTATCTCCAGTAGGTTGTATATATTCACGTCTACTAATTCTGCTCATTATTATAACTTCCATCAGTCTGCCTCAGCAG
>NW_008824473.1:3329627-3387078 GCF_000699105.1 Pygoscelis adeliae
TCTGGTTTCCTGGCTCCCCTCCGGAGATTATTTTAAAAATTGAGGCCACATTTGCCACCTTCCATTACTCTGGAACCCAGGCCAATGTAAGCGATAGGTTACACACTACTGTGAAAAGTTCAGCAATTTTATATTTGAATTCCCTTAGATCCCTCGAGTGATTGTTACCTGCTTCTGGCAAGGTGTTGCTACTTACCTTACTGATTTTCTCTAAAACGTCTCTACTGACAGTTCAATTTGACACAACCCCTGAGCCTCACCCTTGTAAATAAAGACTTTGTTGTGCAAACTTCCTTAAGCCTCTCTGTGCTGAACCCTGACACAAAGAATCCTTTTGGCTTTTCTTTTTTTCTCTTTTTCTTTTTCTTTTTCTTTTTCTTTTTCTTTTTCTTTTTCTTTTTCTTTTTCTTTTTCTTTTTCTTTTTCTTTCTCTTTTTCTTTTTCTTTCTCTTTTCCTTTTTCCTTTTTCCTTTTTCTTCTTTCTTTTCTGTTCCTTTTCCTTTTTCCTTTTTCTCCTTTCTTTTTTTTTTTCTTTATTGCTATGGCCTTACTCCTCTGAACATCTATCCTGTACCTTGTTTACCTGTCCAACCCTGATGGGCTTCCTGCTTCTGATACATTTGAAAAGGCTTTTAATAGTTTTCATGCCATTTGCTTGTTGCTTCTCAAGATCATTTTAGCATACCTTCTTATACTTTTGCATTTAAGTGCCAGGATATAGCTTTTTGTCTGTTTTCCTCATTTGGAGTCAACTTGGATTTTTCAATTCTAGGCAGCTCCTTTATTCCAATGTTTAATCATAAAGGCTATTATATTTTTGGTTTTTAGGCCTGAGTTTGAGTCTTTTTTGTAGGTGATTTACATTTACTCAAAGGCTCTGATAAGATGCCTATAAAAAAAGCCCCTTTTAATAAGCTTCCTTGTTTTTATTAATCACCCTTCTTAAAGTGCCATGATAATATTATTGACTTTGACATTTATCTCCTACTAGAACATTGAACTTTTGTAGTGTAGGCACTACAGAATATCTTTTCTATCATTATATCTTGAACTGTATCTTGTACAATGCCCACAAGATGCTTTTTTCTTGTACATATCTAGTATTCATCTAGACTAGGCTTTTTTCACTTTTCTTGAGAAAATACAGTTATTTATGATGTCTACAACTTTTGTCTCTGTATGATGCCTGTAATGACATTCCTCCATTGTCGTGGGGGTAAGCAATGACTGAAATTTTCCATTATTGTTCTGTTTCTGATCCTGGAGGCTGTGGTCACCACTGTGCTCCACTGATGTCGACTGTTGCCCCAGTATTAACCTATAACCCACAATTTCAATCCACAGTGATACCTTAGGACTTGTTAACGTGGATGACCTAATCGTATTATTTGACTGCCAAGGCTTTCTTTAACACAGATACTGTTTCTCCACTAGCACAGACAGCTATACTTTCTGATATAATTTTTACCTTAGTGCTGCACTAATTTTCTTTCCTTCCTCCTAGTTCACACACAATCTCATATAACAATATCTTCATTTAGATCTAAGCATTTCCGTTCATCTGTCTCTGGTTTTAGACCATTAACTTTTGCCTTACAGGCATTATACATTTTTGCTCTTAGTCTCATTGTATGCTCTATTTGATTGTAGCTTTATTTGTTCTTCAATATTGCCCAATGATTTTACTGACTTCTTTTGCATATTCTTCTTCCAGAAGAGAGAGATTTTATCTCTTCCCCTCTGGAAGATGAATCATCCTAAATTGGGTGCGATTGTTCATTTTTCATTGTTCTTTCACTCTTACACACCTATAACCTTTTAAAGTTAAGTTTCCTAAACTTCATTTCACTTGCAAAACAAAGTACAGAATTACATCATGCTGATACTAATGAGACTCTATTTACAAACTGGTCTGTTCAAATAAAGGTAGAAATTGTGCTCTGTGATAAAGTATCCTTGTTCTTTTCTGATTTACTTGATTTCTAACACTAATCTAGTAACAACTCAAATGTTCTCCATGACCACTGTATGACCTTATTTAATAAAATCTGAACTGCCTAGTATAAGGCAACCCAATTAAGAGCAATAGCAGAGCTGAACTCCATCGGAAATGCATGCATCTTTTAGAAATTTTCGGAAAGACCGATGGAAGTACATCAGGGCGGCACAAGCTAAAGTAAATTACACCTGATGCCACATTCATTTGGACACCACAATCCCTTGCTTTTCTTTTTTTCACCCCAGAGAAGCATGCTACCTTTTATTTTAAAAGATTGCCTTGAAAGCCTCACCGACTTCAGCAGGGTAGTTCCTCCTTCTGGCCCGGATCCTGTCAGCTGATCTGGTCCAGTGTAGGCAGGATCTGTGCCAGCACGGAGTCCTGCTTGGCTTCAGGGTGCTGGGAGAAGGTGGTCTCCTTGCTGGAGTCGGGTGCCACGCAGGTGAGAGCTCATCTCAGTGCTGTTCATCTTCCCGATGGGAATAATTTCTCATGTTCTTATCACAGTTCCTCAGTGCAGAAACATAAAAATTATATATAGTTACTATTCCACTGTTAATTTTCAATTGCAGAGCATTTATAATGACAAAAAATATTCAATATGTATATGTGAATATATATACATGCATTTGTGGATGTAAAGCATACATAAACACACATATATACATGTGCTGGTTTTCTGTGCTGTTTCATGCACAGAAAACCACTAATTATACATTTGAAAAGCAGAATAGAAAAAGAAATAAACTTTTTCCAGGCACTGGTTTTGTAATGGAGCACAGCAGGAGGAGGTAAAGAGCAGCAATGATATTAGAAAACGTCAGTAAAGCAAATAATCAATCCTGTAAAATGTCATGGAAAAAATTAAACACGTAAGCTAAACACTGTTTCAAAAATAAGGAACTTTCCTTGCTTCATACTGAGTCTGAAGAAAAGTGTCCAGATGTCAATTTTCTTATAGCAATTTATTTTTTCTTTTCCTGAATCCTCATTTTTGGCTAATCTTGCACAAATTGTGTGTGTCTATATGTACATATATATGTATTTTTAAAAAGTAGATAACCATATATATATATATATATTCATTTATCCATGTATCTTTGAGCTCAACAATTTTTCACAGGCAATATGCTTTTATAATGTAAAGGTAAATCAAACCATGCATATATTTAGAGAGCTGAAAGAATGTTGCTTTGGTTTAAAGACAAAAGGTATTTTTCAGGGCAATACCTTAAACACAAATGTTGAAGCTTGTGGCGGGGGGGGGGGGGGGGTGCATACCTCAGGAAGGAAGAAAAACGCTCCAAAATCCTCCATGAAAGCAGAGCTAGCATGGTAAGGAGGGGAAAAAACAGCACAGAATTGAAAAAAGAGAAGTGTAACTCCCTGAATCTACGAGATTGAACTCTTACAGGCTTTGAAGCCAAAGAGATACTCCTGTCTTGCTCAGCTTGCACTTGTTTAGTTGTCCTTACGTGATCCAAGTGCAGAAGTGAGTCACAAGGCTGTGACAAGGCGGAGAAGTTTGCAAAGGATCATTGTCAGCAACAGACAGGCAAAAAGCTTCTCAAGGTCCTAAGGGTCTTTGAATATAGCAGCAGGCACTGAGCTGACAAAAGTCTAAATAAAAAAATAAAATTAAATTGTTATTTTCCTTATTAAAAATAAATGCACTTTAATAGGTTTAGTTTAAATGCATTTAAAGAATCATCATGACCTATATTAACTCCTGATCTTACACTATTAAAAGCCTTTAGGTTATATAAGGAACACTATTTAGCCAGTATATATTTGCTTAAATGAAATTTACGTAAAAGTCAATTTACTTATGAAATGACTAGCTGAGCTCTGGAAACAGAATTTGCTAAAGCATTACACTTCTTTTTGGCAATCTGCAGTCTCTTCTGCTGGAAGGATATTTTCTTCCTATCAGATGTGTTCAATTCAATAGCTGCTTCAATAATGTAATAGAATTTGAGAAACCAGCTGGGATTTGGAAAAAGCAAAAAAGCCAGGTTTCCTCTTCCAATTTACTTATAAAAATGAGGTGTGAGAGGGTGACATCTATTAGTTCTAAAATGCTAAGAACATGCTGCTCAGAAACCATTAGTTTGATTAATTTTCTATGAACAATTCTTTCTTTGTCTAAGGTATGATTTTGTTGTAAATGCGTAGCATGTTCCGATTAAAACTTTTCTTGTTCATTCAGCACAAGAGTTGTATTTTTAAGCTATGTATTTAATGTGTGTATAGCATATCACCTTGGCTACCAAAAAGGAAATACCAGTTGTAGTTATGGGCTACTTTTAGTAACAAACCAACATATTTTAATAGCTACCAACCAGTGAGAATCAGTCTGTGTGTAGGAAAATAAATCTAAAATCCAAATATAAGTAGAAAGACAAAATCAAATTAAATAGGATTATTTGATTTATGATTAAAATTAGGTTATTTCAAATCATTTGGTGCTGTCCTGGCATGGACAGCATGAGATGTCTCCTGTTGGCCAAGGACCCGGCCTCAGGACAGGTTCGGAGAGAACTGATGTGCCCTGTAACGGGCTGAGCGCTGGAGAGCCTGTCTGGGACTGTAGTTTCCCTGCTTGACATGCTGGCCAGCAAAGCTTCTGACTTTTTCTGTATAACCTCTGCTGGTCCTGAAATAACCAAAAGATAGGCGGTGAAGTCAAGAGCTGAGTTAAAGATTGTGTAGCCTTTAAAGACCTTTAGGTATTAGAAAAGTTAGCTTGGGACTTAGCTTTAGAATAAATACATTTAAGACACAAATTACATTTTATGGGGTTATTGGATTCTATATTGATTTCAAAGGAGTAAGCTGGTGAATCTTATTAAAGGCAGCTAACTTTGCAGAGTCACAGAGTGACTTGAAAGCCAAGGAAACCAGCAGTTGCCTAACTCTGTCCCCCAGTCCATTGCAAACACTTTCATTCTGGCCTGCCAATCAGTTTTTAGGGAGTTCTTCAGTTGGCACTTGATTAAAACATGCCTTCTTCAAAGCCTTGCACTTCTGATACGAAGACATCAAGAGGTGAGAACTTCACCATGCCCATGTCTGCTCCACTGTTAAACAACCTCGTTGGTCAAAATCTAAATTTTATGTCTCATTTGGGTTTATATGGCTTCAGCTTCCAGCCACTGAACTTGTGCTGTTTCCCATTTGAGCAGAGAGCACTTTCATAGCTAGTATTTCCATCTCCTGAAAGCATTTACATGCTATAATAAATTATTTACACATGCTTTCCTGCCTAATTGTCTCTTGCTAGTAGGAGCTCTGTTACAGCAGTCAGGACAGACACCAATACTTTTGTACCTCGGATGGGGATGCAAACCCCATGCTCGCTTATGTAGATGAGAAGCCAGACTGCCGTTCTTGATAAAAGGACAAGTCTTCACTATATTAAAGAGCACAACTTTTTATTATTCCTTTCTGCGCTCAAATGGAAAGATAAATCAACTGGAGAGGAGCTCGGGCGCTGCCAGGACAGGTGCGGCTCTCAGGACACCTGCTGTCGCTGCCTCAGCCCCGGACTCGCTGCTTTCCCTCTCTTTTCTGAAACCATAGATAAGAAACTTGTTCAAACCAGATTGCCAGAGTTTATTTATTGTACTTTACTAAACTTCCCCCTTTTAAGCTCTTTAAACAAAGAGGCGCTTCATAGCAAACCTCTGCCGCTTCCTCAGTCAAACACTTTGACCTTTCACAGCTCAGCTGTGATTGAAGAGTGTTTCTGAGCCTGAAAAGCTCCTGCAGGAGCTCAGTCGCTGACCTGCATATCACGGGGATTAATCCAGGCAGGCCTTGTCTCTCCACTCTGCACGCTGGTTTAGTTTGGGGTGGTTCGGCTGCTCTGTTCCCAGAGTGTAACTCTCTCTGCAAAGCCACCTGAATTAGCACTAAGCATGCACACAGCCCTGGCATTGCAGCCTTTTAGGAAAGCACATTTTAGGGCCCTGAGGGAGCAAGGTGAGACCCTATCGGATGGGAGACCAAGGTGCGATAGAAGTGGTGGAGAGGAAGGAGAGATCCATGCCGGCCTCGCTGTGGTACTGGACGCTGGAGATGGTGGCTCCTTGCCTCCTCTCCCCACTGGGAACAATCACAAATTTGGCTCCCAGATGCCTCTTTTGGGTCTCCTGCGGGATTGTCATCCCATGCCAATCTTTCTGAGGGATAGTCAGGAGGAGCCGCTGCTTTGAAGCAGGAAAGGACGTGCCCCAGTCCCCCAGAATTTGACCCATATTGTTTCTGCTCAGTTCATGGGCTATTTTTAAACATCATAAAAGTGTAGGAAAAAAGGTTCTGGTGTTACCATTTCAGGGCCCGCTGCTGCCCAGCCTCCCACCAGGGCACTGCTGGCTGCTCTGTTCAGCGTCTGCCTCTGGTGCCATGTTTATCTGTTTTTCATTCTCTGACTCGCACTCCTCTCCCTTATCTTGTACCCCATAATCATTTGATTTCTCCCTGTTTTCTTTTCCCTCTCCCCAAGAGGGAAATAGGATGGACAGTGGCAATGGAGATGCTATTTCAGGAGATGTACAGTCCTCAGTGGTCTGTTTTCTGGTACTCCCCAGCATCCCCAATTGTTATCTAGGGCTACCACAGGGTACCTCCCTGCCTATTACCTTTAGTGTTGCTTTATGGCTGTACCATAAACCACTTTAACCATTTAAGTTGCCCTTTTCTGCCTCTGTTATGTCCTTTTGCATCGGGAATGTTTTCAAATCTATTAAGAAGGAAAGTGTCTCAGTACACTTTCTTTGACAACTGCCATGGACGTTTTTAGTTTTCCTCGTGGGTAGCTAATTGCTTGAAAATGAATAAGGTACTCTTTATGCCATGCACTTTCAAATTACTGTTTTTTATGTCCCTGCAGCATCTCCTTGACTCTAGCCAAGTCTATAATCTTATCTACAATATTGATTTTGGTAGCATCCCTGAGTACAGTGTGTCCAAACTAAGCAGAGGGGTAAGTAGCATACAGAACAGTCTTTCAACAGTGAGTCACCCAATAAAAAGTTGTCCTGGTCACTGCATTATCAAGGTACTGACAGTTCTGCCTTTTTCAATGCAAGCCACAGAAATCTACCTTGTCCTTAATTACTCAGGTTCCTGGACAATATATGAATGCCCCTTGGATGAAGAGGCTAGTCGATGTTCAGGGTTTGCAAGGAGAATTGATTACAGAAGTCAGTTATTCGCTCTCTGGGATTGTACTGATTATTTACAAAGAATGCAATATTTTACACAAAACCTGTTTCTATGAATGCAGTAAAAACAAATATCTGGCAGTTTCCTTGCTCAACATTTCCAAGACGACTCTTCCAGGGAGTACAGTTTCTGCCTGTGCTTTCTCTTCAGGACATGACAACATCAGTCCTCATTTGCTGGCTTTCTCTTGCTTACTGCAGCTTTTTGCCTGTGATATAACTGATGCATCCTGGGCTTGCAGTCAGTTTTCAGAGAATCTCTGAATTTTTGGTGGTGTCTTGGCTTCTGCTTCAGCTTTGCAGTGACAGCTAGCCATTTCCTTGGGCAGTGTTCAGCTATTTTTACATTAGAAGGTGTTTAACCATTCCTTCTTATGGCCCAAATGAGGGCATCTGCATGCACTGGGTTTATACAGGTCTGTGCTGACTGACTACTGCCATCCACCATAGTAATATCGTCAGAATTCTGACACAGAGAATGATAACATTTGTTAAATTGCATAAAAGCTGAAGTCTACAAGCTGCTCTGACATTCTCATCTTATGTTCATTTCTTTTTATTAGGTTCATTTAAAACTCCATCGTCACTGTATCTCTTAAAAGGTGAAGCCAGGAGGTGGCCCAGTTTCCAGACTCCATTATCACCTAGGAGGGATTTGTTGCTCTCATGTCTCGACAAGCAAAATGCAGTCATGCAGTTGCATTCAGTAATCCCAGCTCCTGGCTGGGGGCAGGAAGTTGTTATGTATTGCACATGCAATTTGTATGAGAAGGAGCTTCTGACTGTGATTTAAACATTTTCCAGGAAACTAGGACATGGCACTGTGCTTCAAATGCAGGTAATGACTTGTTGGAAGCTTACTGAAGTATGGAAAGAGTCACTAAAGATAGAGTTCATCTTGCCTATTTTAGATTCCTCCAGTGCAGATATCCACATCTGAGAGAGCTGCTTGAGGAAATCATGCTTGAGAAAGCATGATTCATCTGGTCTCCTTGAGACGTTGCTGTAGTATGCAACGAGTATAGCCTGGAAGTTCATGTAAAACGTTCATCAGCTATAAAGGGAGCACAGATCCTGATGTCAGCTGTTGATATCCACATTAGAGATGTCCACATTTGGTCAGACAAATCCCACTCTGTCCAGCTGGACAGGTGAGATTGTTGAGGCCACACATCATCAGTCTCGCCAAAGCTTCTCCAGCAATGGTTTGAAAGGAGGGAAGATCCAGATCTTTCACACCTCAGCTAATGGAAGGTAAAGAAAAGGGTGGGGAGTCAAAAGTGAATAATCTTCAAACTCTGATCTCAGCTACCAAAAGGGTTAGCAGGGTTTGTTGCTGTTCAGGCCCAGCTCTTGAACATGGTCTGGAGAAGTAAGACTGAGTGAGAAATGGGGTCCCTGGCCAAGGAGTGGTGGCAATGGCAAGGTGCGTCTCCTGCCCTGGAGCAGCTGGTTTGAGAGGTGGCAGCACAGGAGCCTGGAGGAAACGGGGTTGTCCTCTGCTCAGGAGCAGGTCTCTGGATGTGGCGAGGCAGCAGTGAGCACCTCTGAGCTCTGGGGCTCCCAAAAAGAGTTTTCTGGGACTCCCTGTAAATGAGGCCTCTGCCTGTTGTGCACCATTCTACTCCGTTACGCTTCTTTTATTACAGTCTCATTACATGGAAATTGAGCATTAAACTAGCAAAAGAACCTCCGGAGTGGAGTGAGGAATTGGGATCCTCCCATTTTTATGCATATAGTTATGCCACGAGCCACAGCGTGGGTTTCAGATTTTGAAGCTCTTGGCCTTAGACTTTATGTATGCATTGCTGCAGCATAACTGTAGGTTTGATGCTGTCTCACTAGGCAGCATATTGGCAAAAGACAGCAAAATCGTTTGACTCTGGGAAGAGCCTACGGCACGAGTAGAGAAGAAACCCACGCAGTGTGCCTCTCTGACGACTCCCGTTGCTGCTGAAGGGGCTCCACCTCATCTCATCTCATGCATGGCTGCCACCCATCACCGGAGGAAGGGGAAGAGAGGAGAAAAAGAAAATACGAAAATGAGGAGGAGCACAACAGTCCCAGGCGTGACCACAGCATCAGTATGTGGTGTCCCACAGCCAGTCCCTGGGAGGACCAGGGATGTGGGTGGTGAGGCCGTTCCCATGGGAGAGGACTGAGACTGCATCCTGATTTCTCTGAGCCTCCTGGAGCCCAAGCACAGGGAACTTTTGCTCCCTTCACACCCTGAGAGCGATTGCTCCTCCCCTAGCACAGGGGATTAGCAATTATGCAATATGAAAAAGGAAGATGACGGCATGGGTGGTGGTGCAGGAACATGCCCCCAGGGTGGCCTTACAGCAATGAGGAGGGTGGTGGGAAGGGCCAAGGGAAGCTGCTTGGTCTACTCGTGCCCGAGGCCAGCCCTTGATGGACAGACACCAAAGCAAGCCTTCATGGACAAGCGTCGGCAGAAACGTTTGGCTGTTTTGTTGCCCGAGGCGAGGAACGTGTTTCTCAGGATGTCCTGCCAGCTTCCAAGGATGGTGTTACATGCCACCATGAATGCTCTGTGACAGGAGAATATCATCGTGCTCTAGGTTAATTATAATTGACATTTGAATAAAAAATCCTCCATTCCTCACCCCACTGATCCCTTTGCCATTTGATTCCAATGCGTACGTCTAAAATTAGGCCTTTGAAAGTACTTCATGGCAGGGGTTGTAAATGGTATATTTTCCTAAGCCTGCTGCTCTCGAGGCTTATGTTTTGCCATCTTATGACTTGGCTCATGGCCGGAATTGCATCTGTGCAAATCTGGGACATGAAGGCTCAGTAATACACTGCAACTTCAATAACAGAGGAGCTGAAAAAATTCCATTAAAGCATATCAGGTTCATTTAAACAAAGAGCGTTATTATTTAACCCTTAGACTTGCGCTAGCCAGAATGTGGGAAATAAATCCCCAGCAGTCCTGGATCTACCCCGCTTTCAGTGTAGCATTATCCCCTCCCGAGGTTTCCTTGAGACACTGGCAGGTACATTTTGACACAGGGCATATAATCTCAGTTCAGCACTGTGTGGATATGTCGGGACCTGTGTCACTGTGTGCGCTGGGGAGGGGGAAACTGCCTTCTCCTTCACTGATAATAGCCTGAGCACCCCACTTTGCCAGCATCTTCAGAACATGTCAGCTAATTTTTTGTGCATTCTTTTTTTAATGACCGCCGATTACATAAAAATAAAAAGTAGTCCACTAAACAATCTGCACAAATAAGACAAGTTTTGTGTAGTCAGATTTGGCTTCAGATCACATTTCAGTGGGGCGTTCCCTGAAGGGTATCTCAAAATAAAACCAGGCTATTAAAAGAAACAGTTCTATTTTTGTCACGGGTTTTCTATGGGCCCCAGGACTCTTGTGGATTTTGGACCAGAGGTGGGCTGATAATAGAGGGTGAAATTCTCCCATGCAATCTGTCTCCTCTGATTTGGAGCTTGTTTACTTGAAGAAGCTAGTAATGCATATGCTACGGGTGAATGTAAAGGGCAGCAGCGCTTACTCCTTGGACTGTCATTGTGTGTGCATCTAAAACACACGCCATCGTGCAGTTTACGCTGATGTCTTTGGTAGCAGATTACCACAAACTGTGAAAAAACACTTGCAGTGAGGAGTAAGGGTGAGATACACTTGCTGTTTCCCACCCCCTCGTGCTCCCGCCTGTCCTTAGTCCCGCTTTTCTTCTGACGTCAGGGTAACACCGCTGTCATTTGACCTCTCTAGTGCGTGGCACACAACAATGTCCTGTAAGATGCTATATAAGCTCTCTCCAAGCCTGCCTTTTTAGGGCTTTGCTCGGCTCCCTGCATTTTAGCCGCTCTTTACTGTGGCACCATTCTTGTCATTCCTTCTGATATTTTTGTCTTTAAGTTTCTCCACATCCTGTCATTAAGTGATTTCTTGAAGCCGCACTATGCACCCCTGTTATTTTCTTTCCCTCTAAGCACTTGTCTTTGTCCACCATCTTAGCTAAGATAACCAGGATAATGATTTGGTGTTTACAATAGCTAAAAAAAGTGAAGACTGTAGAGGATTTAGGCATACCAGTGCCATGATTTCACTACCAAATCATTGATGGAAGCAGCGTGGCCCAAAGGACAAGGGCTAGCCAGAAAGGCAGGACACTTACTCTCCAGTCCTTGTGAGACCCAGAGCAAGCGCTTAACTTGCTTTCCTCCAGTTTCCCCAGCTGTAGGATGAAGCTGAGGGGGTGCCGCTATGCTCTGCAGGAAAGAGGCACTGTAAGTCGCAGATAATTATTAGAATTGCTTGCTTGATTTCAGGCTGTGACATTTCATCTCTCTGGAGACAGAGGTCAGGAAGGGGATTCATGAGAAGGAAATTCCACATTGCTTGAAGGCATTGATGGCATTTCTATTACTGATGGAGAAGTGTGTAAAAAAATGCCATAAAGTTAAAAAAAAAAATCACATATGAGTGGCTTTATATATTAATTTTCCCCCTTTCTATCCCACTGGTTTGAATTGTTCTCATGTTTTTACCTTGTCAGCTAGAAATCCCCTCAGGGTTGCAGATGCAACTTTCATGACTACCTCCAGCCCGCGTGATACACTTCACTGGAGTTTTAGAAGCTGTCGCCAGTCCAGGTGGGCTCTGTGCATGGCCCAGGGTCTGGAGGAGGCTTCACCTCCCTGCAGGCACTCCCAGGTTGGAGACACTGGAGTCCTACCAGTGCCTCTTGGTCTGCCGAGGCTGAGCTGTCCCTGCTGTCGATCTTTGTTGGGCTCTCCAGGCTTGCACTGGCAGTGCAAACCTCCGCCTGACATCCCCCATGGGGATCTCAGCTCCCTGCTTCCCTGAGACCAAGTGCCACCACCGCAAATGTGCCACTGTTTTCCTGCCCATCCCACCCATCCCACCACTGGTGCCAGCCCGCTGGCACCCTCTGTGCACATGCAGACCGATGGACTCACGCACTTGGACAAGTTCACACCAGTGTTTCTTGTGCAAAGGGCAAGAAAGACAAGATCATGTTAAGATACTCCAGCAGGAGAGGGCCTGCTGGGCTGGGGAAATCAGGGATCCTTTATCTGGCGGGGTCCCAGACTGCAGAAGTCCTTTTGTAGTTTTCCCACTGCCATGGAGCGTGCCACGTCCTGCTACAGCATACCATGTGCTTCCCTGTCCTAGCATCTCTGAGCCCCTGTCAGGGCTGGCACACTGATAGCAAGATGCCTGCTAACGGCTCTCCCCTCTCCCTGCAGAGGGGCTGGGCCCCACTTCTGCAGCACTGAGCTGCCATGGCCCCTCTCCCAGCCCAGTGTCCACTGGACAGGTTGATCTGGGCTCCATTTACCACCTGCAGTGCTTGTGGCGCTGGGGAACCCAAGGCTGCTCCACGCTGTGGGTTGGGGGACAGGGAAGGTTGTTGGGATCTTTCATCTTTCTTGGATACATCCAACTTACTGCATATGCACTGAATGATGTTTCTGCTTTGACTGGGCTGTTTGACATCTGGCCAAATTTCTCTTCTCCCATCTGGAGAAGATTTTCAGGCAGAAGAAAAGGATGTTTCACAGAAACTCTTAATATAAGGGCAGTCTTGGGTGAGAGAATGGGCCATGTGTCCCATGGGCCTGCAAGAAGTGGTGCCAGGAGGAGGCGAGTGGGCACACACCATCCAGGAGGATAAGCAGGAAGAGACAGAAAGAGTCTTTGCAGAAACCCTGCAGAGCCAGGAGCCCAAACCCTGTGTTTGGGAAGGAGAGCTGGAGATAACCCACAGAGGGCTGATGGATGGAAGCTTGCAAGATGGGAAAGGCTGGACCATTTCAGGCATCATATGTAAGGGGCTTTCTTAGCCTGTGGTTCTACAATTACAGAACCAGTGCATTGCCCTGGGACCAGAGGGAGATGACCTCCCTTCAGGGAGGTGCCACGGCTGGCTGGCCCTCAACCAAGCATCTGTATGGAGAGGAACAGGAGATCGATAATTGCTGGAGACACCCTGCTGCAGGAGACAGAAGTCTCTGCCTGCCAACCCGACCTGTGCTTCGGTCTGGGACGCTGCAGAGATGACCAAGGGTTTTCTGGCCTCAGACTGTTACTCTAGCTGCTCTTTCACATGGGCACCAATGTTACAACCAGGCACTTCAAGCATATCAGGAGACATTACATGGATTTTGGGGTGCTGACTAAGGGCATGGGGGCCCAGGTTGTGTCTCCTCAATCTGGTTGATGAAGAGGAACTACAACATCACTGGAATAACTGAGGCATGTTGGGACAGCTCACACAACTGGAGTGCTGTGATGGGTGGATACCAGGTCTTCAGGAAAGACAGGCAGGGAGACAAGGGTATGTGGATGCATATACGTGGTGGAGCTGCTCTGATATATGGAGCTCCTCAGTGGGCCAGACAGTAGGCTGGGTGAGAGCTTGTGGGTCAGGACAGGGGTGAGTAATCAGTAATGGTGACAGTCTGGTGGGAGTTTGTTAATGACCGCTTAGTCGGGATGAGGAAGAAGATGAAGCCTTCTTTAAACAACTTGAAGGTGTTTCTGGATCATATATTCTGCCTCTTATGGGAGATTTTAACTTCCCTGATGTATGCTGGAAGAGCACTAGAGAGGGATGCAGGCAAGCCAGAAGGTTTCTGGAAGGTGTCAGGGCCAACTGCTTGACACAGGTACTAGATAAGTCAACCTGGCATCACACACACCCCCCATGGACCTGCTATTCACAAAGCATTCACACTGGTTGAGGGAGTGATAATCAATGGCAGGCTTGGTTGCGGAGACCTTGAAATAGTGGACTTAAAGATACTGAAGAGAGTGAGGAGGACAAGTAGCAGACTACAGACTATGGACTTCAGGAGAGCAGAGACTTCAGTTTCTTCAGAGAATTGATAGGTTGGATCCCATAGGAACCAGCTCTGAAGGGCAAAAAAGCTCAGGAAAACTGGCAAGTCTTTACTGACAACTCTTCCAAGAACAAAACCATCTTAGTGTACAGGAAAACAAGCAGATGTATCAGGAAACTGGCATGACTCAACAGGGAACTCATGACTGAGTTACAATGCAAAGACTAGATATAGGGAGAAACTTTTTCTCCATCAAGACAGTCAAGCAGTGTTTGCCCAGAGAGGCTGTGCAGTCTCTATCCTTGGAAGTTTTAAGGTCCTAGGTGGATGAAGCCCTGAGCAATCTGATTCAATCTCAGACCTAACCCTGCTTTGAGCAGAGGGTTGGACTAGAGACCTCCTGAGGTCCCTTGCAGCCTGAACGGTTCTGTCATTACATGAAATATTTAACATGGTAAGACTACCTTATTCTTTATCATCAATGTCAGTACGACCATCGAAGCCCAGTGAATTTCCAGCATAACACCGCTGAGTTAAGTGTGAGCCTAAGGCTCTCTTTTTAGCCTTTTTATGTGCACATTCTGGAAGGCAGCAGCTTTGGAAAGGAAAGTCTGGATGTTGCAGATACTAATAACACTCCCAAAGAAGTGCTGGAGTGACGTACAAATACCAGTATACATCTACTCAATCTTTGTGCAGAAGTAGTTATAAGGCCTACCAATAGCTTAAAGGGATATTTTAGTTTAAAAATAGAGTCATGGCATCACTGACGTTATGAAGAGAAACTAAGCAAGGCTGTTATTACTGCCCTCAGCTTTCTGTGTTAAAAATCAGATCTTCTTTTTCCAAGAAGAGCCCTTCATGGAGTGCTGAGTATTGTTTGTTTTTCAAGGATGATGGAGTAAACCTTTGTATCAGTCCAATCTTTTTAATATTTGGAGATCAGCTTATCTTATTGGGCAGGCTGCCAAAAGTGATTACAGCTGCAGAAACTCTACATGGATTTTATCAAATCACTCACATCTGGAAACAGGCCAAGAAAAACAGTGACTGGAGAGAGTGGAAATCATGCCTCAAAAATGGGATGAGAAGCTGTGGAATAATTATTCAAAAGCTATGTGAACTTACATGAACATCTGCCAGGTGACCAAAATTGCCATCTGAATAAGGCATTATCCACAGTTAGACCAGATTTAGCTAAACAAGCCATTCCACCAGGCATAATTTCACATTTTCCATCCTTATAGCTTTTCTATCAAGTGCGGATACCCCAAGAGCACTGTAAATTCATACCCTATCTTAATGTGCATTAGCCTCCCCTTGTAGACAAGCCCTTAGAAACAGAGGCATCTCCACCAGTATGAATGGAGTAATGCTTGTTTAAATGCTACAAGGTGAGGAAGCGATTCAGTGGTCACTGCAAACAAAAGTGGGTAAATACACTGCTGGCTATTGGAGTAGTAATGAAGGCATCCATTACATTTGTTTAGCCAAAAACACAGAAATATATCCATAGGCATCCACTTCATATATCAGTATGCACCCTCCACAGTCTATGAGAACACTATGTGCAAAAGTAATTTCTCAAGCACTACTGAAGGCTCTTTTTCCACTAACGTGAGAAAAGGGGGAAAAGGATACAAGACTTTTTCCATCCCAGTTGTGTTCCACAAAACAGCTGTCCACAGTCATAAGCATCAGGCACCCAGAACACCTGGGGTCTTCCAAGAGACATTAATCACAGCCGGTCGGGGAGGAGAGGCATGCGAACACCAGCGTCAGGAGGACTGGCTCCGCACGTGGGACCGGGGAAGCGCTCTTTGAAGGTGGCGTGAGACTGCTGCTCCAGCTTGCTTTTTGCTAATGCTCCAGGAGGAAGTCTGCACCAGCCAGAATTCCTCCAAGGATCCGGGGGCAGCAAGGGCTGTAAAAGAACATGTTAGTTGGTTTCAAGCCATAGTCTGCATCTGCATAGAAAGATGCTGTTTGCACATGGGTAAATTCAGGATCTCTACTCCCTTTGCTCATTTCAATACAGTCTGTGAGTTCGCAGAGTGAACCTTAAATGCAGATGTAGCTGGAAAAGATTGCCTTTTGAACTAATGCTTCTCTTTTGTTAATTCTTTCTGGAGTGTATTGCCTGAAGTAAAGAGTTCACAAGTGCCAGGCTTTCAATTAATTTCGCCTACATCACAAATAATGAATTAGAGGTGGAACGCATCGTCAGGTCGTCTAGTTTATCTGCCAGTATAACATTTTGCAAAGAGAGGATATAGGCCATTTTTCCATTGCTTGTCCACTCAAAAGAGGGTATTTGTTATTTGTAAAAAAATAATTCCTGTGATATTTTGGTGCCACTTGACCCCCTGTAGATTGTAATAGGTATACAAAATGGGAGTGTGCACATGCATGTGTGGGTACATGCGTATGTTTGTGCATCAGGAGAAACAACCAATGAGAGGGAGAGAAACAAAATTAAGTGCTTCATGTGCATAAGGCATGTCTATGCAGATGGTACAGACAGATGTGGTCTCCTCTGCAGGGCATGTTAGCTTGGGTACAGAGCTGCAGGAACATGGCTCGATGGTTTCCAGACCAGAACTGGCTCCCATTCGATCAGCTCAGAGCATGGCAGATGAGCGTACTTGTCCGGGCCCATCCATATAGACATGCCCAGACTCACCTCCAAACTTTCAAAATATCCCTGGAATGGAAAGGAGCTTTTCCAGTTAGGACCTAAGATAAATATTTGCTGGGATAACATGCATACTTGCTAAAGCGTTTGAAGTGGAGAAAGACAAAAATGACAGTAGAAACCAAAATTAGATGATGATGAAACGGGTTGTTTAAGCAGGGCTCACTTATCATGAAACCATGGCAGATCTCCAGCCCAGTGTCAGGTATTTATTTCAGAAAATTAAGAGGGACATGAAATATAAAGAGTAAAATTTGGCAGAGCTCAAAGGAGAAGACTACAAAAGGAGGAGAAAAGGCAAAAATGAATTCCCTTTATGAGGCTTACAGACTGAGCTTTCCTTTGGGTACCTTGGATGCCACTGGCAGTGTTTATCTCCTTTTCAGCTTTCCTACTTTTGGGGAAAAGAAACTATAAAGTCATCATGGATGCTAGCATGATCCTTGATCAAATTTACCTTAAGCCATCTAATCAGATTCATGGGTCTATGGTCTGTCTGAAGTCAGTGAAGAGGGCAAGTCACTTCCAGAGGCTGCATTTAGAGTGGTGAGAAATGAAACTTATGATAAGTGACATGAATTACACCCTATGGTTGGTGTGCCTCTCCTTCTATTGACTGTAGCAGATGAGTAGCTTAATCTAAATCACCTGAAGCCAGGGGAGATGAATCTCAACCAAAAGGGAGTAACAGAAAGAAGAAAAGTAAATAACATTCATGGGAGATTCTGCACACACTGGGTCCACCTTCATCATCTCTGATGTAAGCCTAAGAGTATCTCCTGGTGTAAGCCTAGGACTATGTCAGAGATCAATGAGGGTCAATGTATCTGCAAATTCTGTAGCTGAAGGAAAGGCCTCAAATGAATATCCTCAATTAAAGCAGAACTTTAAGCAGTTTAAGGCAGCACTGTCGGAAGCGGCAGGCTCACTTTTGACCAGCTCCCCATCTTGCAACCCACATTCCTTGTCTAAATAAGTATCTCAATCTATTGAGGTACTTCAAAGGCACCATTTCTTTTTATGCAGGTGCTAACACTGAGAGGATTAATAGAAAATTGCAACTTGTATCACGTGTTTCCTCTGCTTATATGGATATTGTCAGGTCAAATTACAAAAAAAACCCACCTCTCTTGCTCCTTTTAAGAGTCTTAATTTAGGCTTTTTCCATTACCCAGTTTAGTAATGATTAAAGGTCAGATTCACCTCCAGGCTTCCTATAACAAACACAATCTGCCAGTGATGTAATCCGAGACACGCTGGTATTCGTAGTACCGCTTATTCGAAAAATTCTTGGTAAATAAAACGTACACTTGCTGGTTCTCTGTTTTTCACCACTTACCCGACCAAATCTGGCTGAAAGAGTGGCAGATGTCACGGCATCCTTGACCACCCCTACACGGGCTCTGAGCAAGGGCTGGACCCAAGTGTCTAACGTTTACAACATATGAGGATCAATGCACACTACAGGTCTGTTTGCCTCAGCGCTGCTCTTGCTGGTCCAACAAATGAACTCCTTATGTTAGAGAAAGTGAGCAATATTAAGCGTGCTTAAAACAAAGGCCTTAATAACGTGGTAGAGGGGCCATCCTCTCCCCTTTGCCCTATAAGTGAGATAAAAAAAGTCAGTGCTGTAATCCCCTTTCAGGTAAGAAAAAGCCAATGAGATTTTCATTGCTACCACTTGGTAAAGAGACTAGCACGGAAAGGATGGAAAATTGCCGTATGCCGTAAAGATGGTAAGTATTAGCTTTATTGGCTGAAAAAGCCAATAAAGCATGGTGAGCCCAAGAAAGGGAAATCACATCCGCAGCAGCAGCAGCTAATTATGCTGCGTGGCTGTAACGACCTGAAGGCATGACTGTGCTGTGGGGATGAGCAGTCCAGGCCTGCGTTATGGCTCGTTGTGTGTGTGATTGGTAAAGACTGGCTGTGGTTAATCCCGGCCCTTATCCACTGCTTTAGCTGAGATCCCTCACGGTGCTCTTTGGGAATGAGGTAAACATCCAGCGATGAACCACCTCTCCACAGCAGGACCCATTGGCCCTCCACCCTCATTCCCAGAGCAACCTCTGTGAAAAGTCACTGGAAAGATAACATCATGGCACCAGGAGTATTTTAGATGGGGACCAGCTGTGATTAGGAGATGGCTATCATCTGAAAATCTGTAATTATTAGAATAACTAATGTTAATGTATTCCACTTGGGCTAGACCATCCATGCTGGAGATTATTGCAGTTTAAAAAAATAAAATGAGAAGCCTGAAGCAGTTGTGTTTCTCCAGGAATTCTTTTTTTAATGAGTGTTTCATTTATAAAGTCCAGATTTTAGTATCCTGCACAGCCACAAGACGACTAGGCCTACCTCAAACTGATCAAAATGGAATTTTTCCATTGGGTTCAGCGTTCAGTTGACTATCCAAACATCTGTTTTGTGGTTCGTTCAACCTTATACGTCAATATGATGTTAATCTCCTTTATACACAAAAGCTGAAGCAGTGCCAATGATTTAACTTCCTAGGAAGATGGAAGATCCTTTCTCAAGCTGTAAATCCTTCTGGCCTATGCCCAAAGTGAAAAAAGTAAATCACCAGAGTGGAAACATGGCAAATGTGATTTTCTGTCTATACAAGGGCAGTCTTAACTTTGGAAATTAATCAGACTCTTTCTTAGAAACACCTTCAATGACAATGAAGACAAATCTCCCAGAAAATTACTTTGGAAATTAATCAGCCTCTTCCTTACACATTTTTTCCAGTAATTTTCTGGGAGATTTGTCTTTGTTGCCATTGTAGGTGTTTCTAAGTCAGGAAAAATCTCTTCTTCAAGAACAGAGCCAGCAAAAGCATTTTTTAATGTATTGCAAGCTTGCTTCCTCTATGCTATTTTCTAAATAATCCTGTTCCTTCCTTTCCCTGAAACCAAATTGTCAGTCTGTGCAGAGGTGGACCTAGTGAGGGGGTAGGGGCAAGGGAATTTATAGGCACCACTCCTGCCCCCACAGCCAGCATTGTCCCGCTTAGAAAGCAACCATTTGCACCTAGATCCAGCCCTGCAGATACGAGTTACTCACTGTGGGACAAAAGGCCCTTTTTTGTTAAAAAAGGTGAAGACTCTACTGAGAACAATCCTATCTTAACACCCTTATCGTTCACTTTCAGACATAAAGTTTCCTTTAGGAAGCTGCAGCCCCTTGCTTTTTACTGCTCTTTCGTATATGCTTTATGGACTCCTTTACACTACAGTGCCATTCCTAATAAACGAACAAATTTAACTGTCCATGTCCCACCTTGCTTCTTCATTCCCTGCAATTTTCTCCAATAAAACGAGCTAGACAAATCCCAGCTTCCCTTGACACAGACTTCTTTACCCCTTGAAGTCTGAGAACCATCACGAGCAAGTTTTGTCACTCGTGACATAATGTGATGCCAAAGCAGAACTGGACAGTTTGGGAGTACACACTCAGGGATGCAGGACCAGGGCAAAGGGAAGTCTGGAGGGATTTTGAAAATGCAGCAAGACTTTCGCAGAGTTTTGAGGGGTAAAGGGGTACCTCAAGCAAGCAGAAATGAAGGAAGCACAGCAGCATCTGCAGGACGGAGGTGCAAGAGAGGAACAGAGGAAGGGAGCAGCCAGAGAGCTGCGGAGAGGGGAGGGACATGAACGGCAGGGCGAGGTAAGAGTGCAGGAAAGATGTGGATGCGGAGTAAGGGAATGTGGGGAGCACATGATGCCATAAAGCAGCAGTTTCTGCAGAAGGGTTCACAAGTCCGGAAGGGAAAACAGAAGTAGATGAGTGACATGGGAAGTGGGATTGTAAGTAAAAAAGTTTGGAAACTGCTGCCAAAAAGTTATTGAAGTTTAGGAACAGGAAAGCAGCTCCTGCTCTGAATCAGTCTGGAAACCTTGTCGTGTCCTCTATAAATCCTGGCAGCAAATGCTTCAGGGGAAAGTGTACAAGCTGTAAGTGGGTGCAGAGGTAAATGCAGCTGTGCTCAGGTTGGGAGGAACAGCCCCTCTGCATTGCCCTGATACCACCGGTGGTCAGAAACGTGCCACATGTGGCAGAGTTGATTTGGGGCTCAGAAAGCTTCCTTAACTCCTGCATAAAATTGCTCATCATGGGAGGGTAAGCCACTTCAGCACCTCATGAGTCACTCTGGCACTTTATTGTTAGAGACCGGCATGAGTTTTGGAGAATGGGATTTAGCATCTTTCTTCGACACTGTTTTCAGTACACATGCTATCTGGAAATGTACTCTATCCACATCCGTGCTCCATGCGGCTTTTTGAATCTTACATCTCAGCTAAAAAGAGTTCCCATGGCAATGAATGGTAGAATGATAAGTCTGTGGAAGAAAAGGCTTCCTTTTATCCATCTCAAATTTCTTGTGTTTTACATGTCAGTGACCTATTATTAGAAGGGAGAAAGAACTGCGCACATCTTCTACCTAACATAAACAATCCGGATCTCCCTTATACTTTCACAGCTGTCAAGTTGCAGAGTAAATAGAAAAGGAGAAGATTTACACAGGCATGAGCACAGCAGGATTTTGCAATAGCAGGAAGATCAGATGAATGCACCTTCTTCTCAGCGACTAATAGAACCACCTAAAACACAAGACTTGTTATTAATGAGATTAACTCCCACATAGGCATTTCCTAGAAGAGAAAAATAGCAGGGTAGAGACAGTCCACAAGTTCTAGTGATATGTCATGACAACATTGTTAATGCAGAGGGTGGAGAAAGCAACTAGAAGAGAGGATCTTTTTCATTTGATTCTATATAAGAACATGGAAGTGAAGGTGGCCTGTACAAGTGTCACCATGATATGACATATCCTATAACTCTTAGAAAAAGCAGGAAGAGAAAAGACCAAAATAAAGAGAATGGGCTTAAGAAAGCAGTCCTCAAAATACTCAGAGATCTAGCAGGCAAGTTCAACATAGAAAACAAATGTAAGAGAGAAAGGATTGAGGGAAAGTGGAGAGTCCCTGAACGTTACAGTAAGGTCAAAAGCATGATGTATCCCAGTGAGGACGACGGCTAGAATTGAGTGTCAGGCAAACTTGGATAAATCATGAGCCTAAAAGAAGGTCAACATAGTTCTCATCATTATAAGGGAACAGGGGAATTACAAGGCAATCAGCTTTTCTTCAATTCATAGAAAAATGCTGGAGCAAGAAATCAAAGAATTTGGGGCATCTGGAAGATAAAAACCAGATGAAAACAAGGATCTGTTATGTCAAACTAATATAATTCACTCTCTGTGGCAGGGCAACAGGTCTTGTTCATTAGAAGGAGGAAGTTAATGGCACATACCTTTAGTTTATTAAGGCTTTCAACATGCCTTGCATGACATTCCCATAAATAAGCATGGAAAAAAGGAGTAGATAAATGTTAGGAAGCACCGTAACTGGTTAAAACTGTGTACTCAGAGAGTAGTGATCAACAGCTCATTCTCAAATTCACAAAATGTATCTGCTGAGATTCAGCAGTGTCTGTACTGTGTCCAGCGCTATTCAAGATTTTCAACAGTTGCTTAGATGAGAGAGCAGACATATGCTTTTTAATTACATGAATGACTAAACTGGGAGAAGCTGCAGTGATGACAGAGGACAAGATGGGAAGGTAGAACGATCTTGACAAATTGAAGAAATGGCTTGGAAGAAATAGGGTGCAACTGAAAAAGGATAAATTAAAAGTTTTAATAATTGAATAGGAATAGCAAACTCCAGAAACATAGGAGGGGAATGACCTATTAATGCGGGGTAATGCAGCTTGGGGGTATAGTAGTCTGCAAATTCATTACTAGTCAAGAATTCAGACAAAATAGGCAACCGCTGTATTATGATGGATAAAAATGACCAGTCCATGAAATATGATGTAATTCTTTTGCTACATGTGGTGCTGGTAAGGTTGTGTCCATTTAGATCTCAGTGATTCAAGAAGGATTTGTCCTCTAGGGGTAGATAGTGGGAAAGGTCAGAGGAATTTGGCTTAGGAGGAGACTTCAGTGAGAGATGATGAGTCCTTAAACATCTCATGATGAGTCCTTAGACACGCATAGGTCACTAAACATAAAAATAATTTTTTAAATATGCAAAAGATAAGTCATAGGAAAGGAATAAAATCTTCTTCATGTCTGCTGGGGGTTGGATAAAGAGTAATGTCAGGCATCACAGCAAAGAAAACAGGTTACTCATCAGGAAAATTTCTGCAATAGTAAGGACTGTGCAGCACTGGAGCAGACTGGCAAAGGGGGGCAGTGAAGTCTCCATCACTGGAGCTTTTAAAAAAGGATTGGGCAAGCATCTGCCAAGAATGTAATGTGTTTAATTAATCTTTCTCTACTTCCTTCTTTGAATCACCCATAAATTTTGTTACCTTACAACCCACTCTGATTTCCAAAATATTGATAAATGTCATTAATATCACAGGCACCAGGACAGGATCCAATGGTGCCTTTCACCATTTTGTTATAATGAAAATAAACCTTTAGCCCTACCCACTGCTTTCTGCCTCCCGCACAATGTTCGGCTCATGATAATGCTCTGACTCTCACTTTTTCACTATTTAGCTGCTTGGGGTGAGACCTGTCTAGATCCCTGTAGAAATCCAAACAACTTATTCTGCTTCCAGACATCTTATTTCTCTAGTTTCCATGATAGTTTCAACCAACTCTGAGGTACAAATGTGGCAATTAGTGTTCATCACCAGATTTTTCCTTGTATGTGGGTAAATACTGGATAAGCTTGCCACTTGAAGTTCTCAGGCACACAAAAAGCTTGCTTTCTTTCAGCCCATCAGCCTCCTTGGGGAGTGGAGCACCTTCCCAGTCTTGGATATACTATCTGAATGTAGCAACATACAACTTTTTCAGTTTGCTCCAACATCTCAGTTGTGATATTTCCTCAGCAGCTTCATCTCACCCTTAGGAACAGGACCAACATCACCAGTGGTAAAGATTTGCACCGAAAGATAACTTTACTTCCGAAAAATACCATTGTCTTCCTTTAGTTTCTTCCTTCGGTCCCTGGTGCTCTCACAGCCCCGTGGATTCTTTCCTATGGCTATCAATTCTGATAGACTTAAGAAAACATCTTTTTATCTTTGCTTTTTTTTAGCTATATTCCTTTCAAGCCTATGTTGAGCCTTCTGATTTCCTGCTAATTTATCACCCATCATAATTTATAATCCTGTTTATTGCCCTCAGTAGGGTCAGATTTCCAAATGCCTGGCTCAAATTACCTCTTAAATCTTGCCACTTGGCATTCCTCTGCCCTGTCTGGTTCCCTTTTATTCAACCCTAGACATATCTTCTGACACTACATAACTGTTTTGAGTAGGTGACTTTCTAGGGATTTTATTTTAATTTTAAAGCCTTTTAAATTAACCTGTTCATCTTATTTTTTAATGCTTACCAGAACCATGTCACTTTCCGGTGTTTTATTTTCCCTTTGTGAGTCTATTATATGGTTGTCTCTAATTATTTAATATTCAGCTACCGTCATTTTCTTTGAATTAACTCCTGTGCATTAATTAAGACTGAATCAGGAATAGCTTTCCCTCTGATGTGCAAGCTCTTGGCCTAGTTACTCTGAGATCCAACACTTATATCCAAGAAACTGTCTCTCTAGGGTTGGTGCAAGCTGTCCAAGCTGCGGGTAGGCTGATGAACTCCCCTGCCATTGCCTCTTCCCTGCTGCTGGGCTTATTTCTCTCTGCACTCCCTTTCCTTCCTTTGACCTGGAGACGTGCAATTTCACTGCGGTTTTCCTATCAATCTGGCAATGCCATTTTTCTTTGCGTTCATGATGACACTATAAGCTTCCCCCTTCTATGCGAATGTTGGGCATATCTGGGTTTTTCTCGGGTTGGTGATTTGTCAGTAACACCTATTGAGTTGTGTCTGCATTGCCCACAACTATTAATTCCCCTCCTGGCCGAGGGAGCACGTAGACTTGAGACAGCAAGGACACGCTGGCCATGGCACGCTGCTGGGCAGGAGGAACCCCCTGCTTCCCTTGTAAGCTCTGGAAAAGCTTCCATTTGCCACATCTGTCTTGCAGAGGCGAGGAGAGCCTGTGTCCCAGGGGATATAAGGACCTCTGTGGCGGGGTCCAGCCCTGGTGTAGGGGTGAGGAAGGACTACGGCTCGACTCGCGGTGTTTCACTTGGCCAACAAAGAATCCTTCAGAGAAACAGTTCACTGCTGTCAGCAATGCAGGGGCTGCCTGGGCTGGTGTGACTCTATTTCAGTCCCAAGCAGATGATGTCTCTCGTTAAGGGGAGAATACTCTTTTGAAGAGTTCTCATTTGGGGAGTTGATCTCACTAAACGCATCTGCAGCAGCCTGGGCAGTCGCAAACATCTGCTCAGGAGGCTGCCGTAATGAAGCGATGCCTTCTCCCCGCTCAGCTGCCACGAGCGTGGCCTCACCGCCACGCATTGTCCGTTACGCACCGTCGGCAACACACGTTCGTCTGTCTTTGGCAGGAACACGTTGCACAACATTCGGCACTAATCAGGAGGATGCGCTGGGTGCATGGACACATAAACCCTCCTGGCGTCAGGTTACATGTTACACAGCTGTTTAAATTGTTGGGAGGCTTTCCCTTGGTGGTTCTTTTATATGGTTTATATGGTGTGAAGGGAGCATTACTCTTGAAGGGACTTAAAGATCTTGGCCCGGTTTGTCTGTGGTCTTTAAAGATCCCATGACGCTTTTCACAAGAGCTGGAGAATTAATCTGGTTGTGCTGCTTAAATTTCAACAGGAAGAATTATATTTTGCTTTTCTATCCTTTCTCTTTCTGTGCTCTGCTTTGTAGATTCAGGCATTATTAATACCTTTTATAGTATTTTAAACGTACACTGTGTGTGGCACTGTGAATGGAAATCGGAGGGGTTACACTCAAAGGAAAATCAGATCCTGAACAGTTTATGTGCTGGGAGAAGATCATGGTAACAGGCAAGAGACAGCACTGGTAGGTAACATATGGCCATTGTGAATACTGAATAAGAAAGTACATCAAGTTAAAGTGCTGTTAAGTGCCTAAAATATTTTTTAATTCTGATATGACTTTCAAAATACTTTTTTATTTAAAAACATGAATATTTTCTTCAAAAGCTTATTTCTTTGACATTATGATGGAGTTCAGGGGATAACAGACCTCACATCTGATGTAAATACAGCATACCATGACTAGATGTCATAAAACAACTCGGTTTATGTCAGTGTAAATGAAAGCAGAATCTGTCCTGCAGCAGCACCCACACGGCAGAGTGCGTTAGCTGGTCGGTTGTCTCACACTCAGATTCTTTCTCAACATAAGAAACAATCGAATGCCAAATTCATGGAAATAATTTGGCTTTGTGTAACAGGTACATAATATCCATGAAATAAAAGGTGATGAAATGAGGGGAAATTAAATGGAAATAGTCCTTCAAAAGTGCAGGAAGAAAAATGGGCAATGAGAAAGAAACAGCCTCAAAGACAGGATTTTAAAACCCCTAGTTTATTTCTAATAGCAGTCATAGGACACGTCTGAAGGTTTTCTACAATAAATAACAACTGTAATTCAATAACTGAGGACAGAAAGACTATCAACACCACAGACTGCATCTGTCCCTAAAATGGGCTTTCTACCAGAAGTGGTGGTGCCTTCCAGACCAGACTCTAGTTGCTGTCTACGCCGGTCCTAACAACCACGTTGTGCCCCAAACGGCACATCCCAGAGGATGCTTTCTTGCAGGCATGCCAGCCAGCGAGCTGTGAGCTGCCTCCCACCCACCTCTCCTGCCCCACAGCCCCCCAGCATGGGCTGCATCCCCGGCTGGGTTCTGCTTAGCCCCACGGCCCCCTCCCCACCGCCTCCTGCGCGGCTGAGTTCGTGGAGCAGTGTGTAGCACCTCCCTTTACTACAGCAGACAAAGCAGAGGAGCGTAGGAGATGCATTTGGGCAGGAGCCTGTGTGCCGAGCCATGGTGCGTGGGGACCCAGCTACACCGAGCACGGCCACCAGCATAAAGTGCTCTTCTAAAAACACCGGCAAAGAGTCTTAAATTCAAACGGCGTGTTCCCTCTGCTTCAGGAGAGATCGTGGTAGGAGCAGGGAGGTGGAATGCCAGAAATGTTATTGCTTCATGTCTAATAAGCAATAAATAGATTTTATTATTTGCATTAAATCATAACCCTTATGCTAGCTTTCAGAGCTGCTGCAATCGGAGATAGCCAGTATATTAGATAATATTGTGTCATGGGGAAATATGTGGCTTCCTGAGGTTCAAACTGCCAAATCACACCCAGTTTCTATTGTTTGAAAATTGTATGAGTGTTATAACTGTAACAGATGACACGGGGAAGCTATGTTGAAGTGCTGTAGTCAAATATCATCAAGTATTAGTGATCGCATAGTGGGGCCATTCTGATTTAACAGAAGCTGGAATTAAGTTTGGAGCTGTATATCCTGATTTCTCTTTGATTTAACATGGGCCATGATGTATGTCTTTAGCTTCTTCTCTTCCAGGCTGCACGGAAGAAGCCTTCAATATAGTCAGTGGGTTAAAAATCTAATATGATGCCGCCACAGGAAAACCAGAAGATTTTAAGTAAAGAAGCCTGTACTTGGGCATGGGTTTCAGGCTAAAGGCTGTTATGTATTTGTAATCTAATCACACAAGACAAAGAATTATTCTAATACTTGTCTTACAGACCAGGGATAACATACAGAGCCCATGCTCGGTTTGCTCGGGCTGACACAGGAACAGGGAAGGGAGCTGTGCATGCAGCTTCAAGACTGTATTTTCCTGCAGGAACTAGGCAAAGTCTTGAGAAACAAATACAGATACACTTGTTCCCAACTTTTGCTTTGCAACTCAAGCTTCCCAATGCGCACATCTGACATGTGACAAGAGGTACGTAATTGCCGGCACCTGATGGAGGGGAAGAGGGTTTGCGACAGACTTATTTGTCAAATACAAGGGCATTTCCACTCAGAGTGAAAGAGAGAAAATACCAGTTCCCAAGGACTCGAAAGGAAATGAGGGATTATTCCAATGTTTAGGGAAATTCTGTAGTTCACTGGAAAGATTTCACAACTATAAACCCAAGACCTTCTTCGAGTCTTGCACAGCTCATAAGCCTTTCCTCCGGACATGCAGGCCAACTCCTACTTCTGCACAAACCCAGCTTGCCGGGGTGAGAGGGCTGCTCCAGCTCCCCCATCAGCAGCCCAAGAGCCCGCAGGGGTGGTAACCAGCAAGGCACTCCAAAATTTAATGTTCTGCTGCCGCCTGCCATACCCAGTGACAGTGGCCACGTAACAGTGTCTGGGCTAAAATTGGCATTTTCCGTGTGACATGATGTTTGCTCCCTTCTCCCCCAAATGGAGCAATTTAAAGCAATCAGATTGTTCCCTGTTAGAACCAGGCATTGCCCCCAGTCCCTTATCCCACTCTGTGAAAGCAGGGCAGTACTATTGCCCCCCATCACTAAAAGCAAGTCCTTTCCCCAGGTGTAAGCATTGCTGGGACCCTTCCCTTGGCAGGGCCAGCAATCCAGGCCATGTCTGGTTCTGGGTGAAACGTGCTGGAAACATGCCTTGCCACAATTAAAAAAAACCCAACCATATCACTTTGGATACTTCTGAGCAGATTTTTCTCTAGCTTTATTCTAACAACTAAAACATTAATGACTCCCCCAGTGTTTCCTGCAGGAGTTAGAAGACAGCCTTTGAAGCAGACTTACTCCGTGCATTCAGTCTTTCCAGTCTTTGTATAATTTGATTTTGCTAAATGTATTTTCAAATGAATGCTAAATACTATTAATTTTCATTTTTCCACAAGCATTGCAGACAGACACAGCTGAGTGTTTGTAACCTTTCCATCATACACAAACCAGAGATTATTAAAACTTATTATCATTCATTTTGAAAAGCGCCGTTAATTTCTCGATCTCCCCAAAACGGAAACATTTATCCACAGCTGCTTTTAACAGAACCTGATTTGTGCACTTCACTGCATTTGAAAAATGTTTGCTCCAAATGAATATAAATGAAATGTAACTGTGAGGAGAAAATGGGCACCCACATGTCCTCTCTCCTACATACATACAAACACAAACACACACACACACAGAATTAGGAAACCAAAGGAGCCAAATTTCTGTTAAATAGTTTCATTTGCATTTCCTTGAGCCCTTGTGAACGCTGATAGAAATTCTATAAACTTTTTGTCCAAGAAAAATTAAGTTCAAAATGATGGTACCCCTCTCCCCAACATACTCATACTCCAAATGCTAATAAATTAGGTATTGTTTTTCATACCCTGTGCTTTGTAATCAAAGAAGATAGCTAGGCTTTGTAATTTGGAGTACTGAAAGTGTTTGGCTATCTGCTGCCAGCTGTAGCAGCACTAATCCAAAATAATTTTATTACGTGCAGTTGTTTCACATTTGCTTCATAATGCGGCCATTAATTTTACCATCCAGGAAGCTTGCTCTCCCACTAGAAATTAATTGATATTAGCAGAGCGTTTACTGCATAAGGCTGTACATCAGCACAAGGAAGTAAAATAACGAGCTCCGCACTGCAGAGGACTGGGAAGAGCACACATATTCAAATAATCAAAAAGTGTCCAAACAACTAATGGCAGAAATCATCCTCTATCCTAAGGTTTCTTTATCTGATTAAAACGAATGCTCTCAATGTCATTTTACGCAGGAAAATACTCTCCCAGACTATGGTAAAACTGGCTGGTGACCGGTCACCAGTGGTGTTCCTCACGGTTCAATTTTGGGGCCAGTCCTGTTCAATATATTTATCAACAATCTGGATGCAGGAGTTGAATGCACCATTAGCAAGGTTGCTATTCTATTCTATTCTATTCTATTCTATTCTATTCTATTCTATTCTATTCTATTCCATTGCAGCCTCAGCAGAGGGACAGCTGTGCCAAGGAGGGCAGACCTGGCCTGCAAGCCCGGGTGTGACAATTACCAGGTGCTGCTTGGGGGGAAGAGTCACCCAGCTGCTCTTTAGGACAGTACCTGTCCTGGGACATATTTAGGGTTTCTAGATTTGTAAAGTGACATCACTTTTTCTTTTTTGTACAAACTTCTCCTTTTCTTCATGCAGAGAATCACATGTTCACAGTTGTTTCAGTCCATCATATTTTGCATTTCCATTTGCCTTTGGCTTGAAGTGAAATCCAAATGTGAAGCAATGCCCTCCACCTCCCCAATGTGGTCTAAATTTGTTTGATACATAGACCAAATCTTTGGACATTAAAGACCCTGGGACACTGTGGTTAGAAATAAAACTTGATACACAGTTTATCTGGTTTGCAGTGATCACCCCCCAATGCCATGCTCAGCAACAGGCCCAGGGGACCAGGATTTTGGCCTTGCTGACTGCCCCAGCCTGCCAGGTAACAGGGTCGCCACTGACAGCGATTGAACGAGCAGTGGTTTGGTAACGTGCTCTCTGCTCTCCATAGCTCAGGTGAAGCCGTCAGCCAGAGCAACACTGGTGGGTTGGAGATGTCAGGTGCTCTGGAGGCAATGGGGACATTGGACCAGCCCAAACCTACCTCATAAGGGAAGAAACCCCCTTCAGATATCCAGCACTCCGTCTGTGCTCCAGTGGTCTGCATGTGGGACTAAGAACCGGCAGTATTTTGGGCTTGCTTTCACTAATTCATCATGACGTCCTCCAGGTAATTGTTTGCCTTTCTGCCTCAGGTTAGCTGTCCCTGCATGAACAAAACACCCACTTTGGCCACCCCTTCTCTGCCTTGCAGATCTGGAAATGGTTCTGCACTTCAGATGGTCAGAGGGTTTAACGATGAAAAGCCATTCATGTTACTCAACCCTCTTCCAGGCTTGGCTGACCTGATAACCTGAAGGGAGCAGGAAGTTACAGAGGTTTTTACTACTTTGGCTAATGTGCGGTGGGCCTCCTGGGTTATTTTTTGCTAAGTTTGTTTTAAAAGCCCACACTGGAGTTTTATGGTGCCTGCCCCACCTGCAAGGCAGCAGGGTGGCAGAAATGGGCAATGCCCGCGCTGCCCAGCGCCCTTCTTCCACCTCCCCTTGCAATTACTTGTCATCCCCCCGGCCCCTTCCTTTGCAGGCTCCTGCCGGGAGGTGTTATCACACACCGTTCTTACAACAAAAAATTAAGAGCCTTTCTTTTACTTTACCTCATGCACGATCAGTTTCAAAATCTCTTATTGTGTTTCGCAGAATCTTTTGTAACAGGATTAGATATGACCACGCAGTAACAGCTCCATAAATAAGTTACGATTTAAGGGCAATTTTTTGGAACACCTGTCTTAGTGATTTGTCATAGCTCAGGGCGAGCTCCCCTTCCTTGACCCACACCGGCTTCGGGCCGTCAGTATTACAGCCTTACAGCTTTACCTCTGTGGGTTGCAACATTTCCCCCTTCATGTTGCATCAGACCTTTCAGTGTAGCTTCAAATCCACTGCTGAGATTAAGGGCCATTTTCAAAAATCACTTGAGCACCTGGGAACCCGAGAACTTACCTCTACTCATGCTCTTACTATTTTCATGTCTGTGTACTCTTGATGGAATTCCAACTACTGCACCCACCTGTTAAGATGGGAGGAACATCCAAGCTCAAGATTCAGAGCTGAATCTCAGAAGCAGAGATTTTCAATAACCAATCTTAAGCTGGTAATTGCAGCAAAGCCCCAAAAGACTGGGTATAGTTATACTGATATCAAAGTGCTAAAAATGGACTGTTTCACTTTAGGACCAGCTAAACTAAGGTTTCCCGACTGAACTCTGCCCCTGCAAAAGCTTTTACTGACATAAACATATATGAGGAAAGAAAAATCAAAACCATAGGAGATGCAATTATATTAGGAAAGCCTGCATTTCTTAAGGATTTCAGGAGTGTAATTTCCTGAAAATTCTCTTTTGAAACAAATGAAAATTAAAGGTATTTAGATGCCCACCACTTACAGATTTTAAAGCCTATTAGACACTTCCGCATCTTTAAAGAGCTGGTTCTAGGATTATTTTTGGTCTCTTCTTGCTTTCATTTAAAGCCAACAGGACTGAAGCAGTGCTGAGGATTTCGCTGTAGCCTCTCTGCCAGATGGTGAAAATCTGCATGCCATTTTTGGCATTGGCTGCCCAATATCTGGCCCTCTTGGAATGAAAACATTGTTAGGGTCACTGTCATCAGTGCTACCTAGTTCACTGGGTTGCCAAAAACTAAACGCTTACAGTCAGTACCAATTAAAAAGAGAAAATCTTCAGGAACAGATGCAATTTCGACACCATTCAGTTTTTGCTGAATTACCAGCACCGAGCGCGTACCAGGAGACACGTTCAGTGCCATTCCAGGTCCCACCAGGAGGGCACGTGCCCAGGAAGAACAGAGGCAAAGCATCCTTTCACATCCACATCCTTACACCCAGGTGTCCTGGTTTCAGTTGGTATAGAGTTAATTTTCATCCTAGTAGCTGGTACAGTGCTGTGTTTTGGATTTAGGATGAGAACAATGTTGATAACACACCGATGTTTTAGTTGTTGCTAAGTAGTGCTTACACTAGTCAAGGACTTTTCAGCTCCCCATGCTCTACCGACTGGGAAGGCTGGAGGGGCACAAGAAGCTGGGAGGGGGCACAGCCAGGACAGCTGACCCAAACTGGCCAAAGGGACATTCCATACCATGTGACGTCATGCTCAGTACATAAACTGGGGAAAGCTGGCCGGGGGGGCCGCTGCTCGGGGACTGGCTGGGCATCGGTCAGTGGGTGGGGAGCAATTGCATTGTGCATCACTTGCTTTGTATATTATTATTATTATTATTATTATTATTTTAGTCTATTACAATTATTAAACTGTTTCTATCTCAACCCACGAGTTTTCTCACTTTTACTCTTCCAATTCTCTCCCCCATCCCATGGGGGGGGAGTGAGCAAGCGGCTGTGTGGTGCTCAGTTGCCGACTGAGGTTAAAACCACGACACCAGGCTGTCCAGCTGGCCCATGGTGCATGAACCTTGCAGGGTGGCTGCCTGGAGACACTCCAGGTGCCACGTGGCCGTGCTCGGGGTGACCCCTCTGCATAGAGCGATGCCCCATGCCATATGTGGGGCACAGCTCTGTGCTGGGACGATCATCCCAAGCACCTTCCACTATTTGCAGGGACCGCCCTGCTACCCGTCAGGGGCTGCTGCCTCCTCTCCACCCCATAGGGAGGGGATGAGCGTGGGTTTTCGGAAAGTGTGTTTATGGCAGCTCTCATAGTCCCCCAAACAAGGCTGTGCAGGCAGGACCCCACGCTTCGGGGGAGACCAGTCCTAGAAACACCACCTCACCACTCTTTGCTGCTCTTCCTCACACAGCAGTCCTGATTTAGGACTGCAGCTGAGCTGGGAGGCAATTAAACACTTCTCATCATATTGTACGAGATGGGGATAGCCTGTAAAGATGATCTCTGAATTGAGTACACATGGCAAGTTTACAGCATCAAACGCTTCTCTTAGTGCTTCTGGTGTGCAGACCTGCTGCGGAGGATAGTCAGAGCTGCAACACGCTTGCTGGAAAACCACATGCGCAACCGTAAGAGGTGCACGCCCTCACTGACTAATGGGCAGAGCTTATAAATTATGTTGTGTAGGGGAGTGGAAGGAGCTTTAGCTATTGAGAAATGGGTGGGGGATGCCTGAGCTCCCCTGTGGGCACAGGTGGGGTTGGAGCTGTTGGAACCCCAAAAGGGGACAGGGCTCAGGCTTCCTGAGAGGGATGGGGATGCTCCCGCTGCCTGCCACAGCCAACAGCCTGGCTGTGGGCTGGTCAGGACAAAGGCAGGATGGCAGCCAGGGCTTGAGAAAAGCTCAGTGTTGGAAAACCGCTCCTCATCTTTGCTGGGGGAAGAGGCAGCAGGGCTGTTTTGGGGCTGGGGCAGGCTGCTTGCTTCAGGCTGCAGCCTGCTTTGCCTCGCTAGCGCTAGCTTTAAATAGAGGAGCTTGCCTGGGGAAAGCATCAGTTTTTACCAATTTTCTAAAGGGAAAAAAAGTTTACTGCGATTTTGCATAACTGATGGTGTTATCTGAGAGGATAATTGTTGGGAGTAAGAGCAAACATTCCTGTTCTCCACACAGCCAGCAGGTTTTGGGAATGAATAGGGGATTCTTGTGCAAGCAGTTACCCCAGATGGGTTCCAGCTCCTTCCCTGAGACATGGCTTGCTGCACGCCACACCAGCTTAGGAGTCCTGTGTCTCTCAAACGCAGTGCGCATTTCAAGGCTCTCCCAAAGATCAGCAAGCCCACAGGGCAGCAGTTGTGATCCTCACCCTCTCCTGTGTTTATTTTTAATCAATATGGATTATTTATTTGGTTGTGGTGAGGACGACTGTATAGAAAAGTCTAGAGACCATCCCACAAGTGAGCTACAAGACAGTCTGTGGGCTTTTTTTCCAGACACTCAGGTGGCCCTTTGAGCCCTCTCTTGGCCCTTGCTACCTCCATAGGCACAACCAAGGGGTGGCACTTTGCTACCACCATAGAATAGAATCATAGAATCATAGAATCATTAAGGTTGGAAGAGACCTCCAAGATCATCGAGTCCAACCATCAACCCAACAACACCATGCCCACTAAACCATGTCCCTAAGCGCCTCATCTACCCGTCTTTTAAATACTTCCAGGGATGGTGACTCAACCACTTCCCTGGGCAGCCTGTTCCAATGTTTAACTACTCTTTCAGTAAAGAAATTTTTCCTTACATCCAATCTAAACCTCCCCTGGCGCAACTTGAGGCCATTTCCTCTCGTCCTTTCGCCAGTTACTTGGGAGAAGAGACCAACACCCACCTCGCTACAACCTCCTTTCAGGTAGTTGTAGAGAGCAATGATGCTGAGAACCAAACCAGCCGAGTCTGGGTGAAAGTAGAGTCAGGAGGGAAAGTAAATAAAAAGGCAGCAGTGGAACAAGAGAACAGGCCTATGCACTAGCAGCCCCGGCGTGTATTAGGTTGCACACCTGCTCCAGCCCAAGTGTGTCAGATGAGCAGGTGCAGGCAGACTCCCGCTCCTCTGCCAGTGTGCCATGGGTGCGAGCCAGCTCAGGATCAATCCTGTGTTAGCATAGCACTGACCGAAACATATTAAGTTGGCGGCAGCACGGCAACACGCTGTTACGGTAGCAGGGCTTTGGGACGAGGACTCGCTTGCATCTGTTTGCTCCTGACTGTGAAGACATGCTCTGGGGAGGGCCACTCTGTGGGGTGAACTTTGCTTTTCTAAGGTTTCCTCTTCTCTTGTCAATGTGTCCTGACGGCTTTCACAGAATCACTGTGGATTTCCCTCCGCCACCTGTGGCCTTGGGCAGGTGTAGACAGCTTGCCAGGCTGGCTCACCTGGTTGTTATTTTTTCCATAAGCTACTTTTTTTCCTTGTACGATTACAAAAGCTGGATGGAAGCGTGAACTTTCGTCTTCTTGCTTGATAAGGCTATCAAAACTGCTGTGTTCCCTTCCCGGTGACGAGGAGCACGGGCAGACTGCTTGCCAAGCACATGTGGGAACAGGCAGTAAGTGCTATAAAAAGCCTTTGTGCACAGCAGCTTCACATCTTCACTGGCGTGTATAAACGCTGTTCTAATCGGCCGTATAGGTGTCTGCAAAGTTGGTGCAGGACTCTTGAAATTGGAGAGGCCTCTGGACAAGTGCTTTGGCTTTGCAAAGTTGCTGCAGCCTACAGCTTACCCAGGGAAAGGGTCAGCCACTGCAGGTGCAAGTGACCAAGCAGCTAGAGCCCAGCATGTTCTCCTGCATGGTCTGCGTGGGTCCGTAGGGCCTGTCCATACACAGGGCTGGGAGGAGAGAAGGTGCACCCCTTGCTTGGCAGGAGGAAGGACTGTGAGCAAGCGAGACACACAGCCATCTGAGCAGAGAGTTTGCAAAAACTTCCTACCTTCTCCATGTGCATGTCTTGTTTGCTAAGGGAGCAGTTATTGTCTTTTTCATGTGTTGTCTCTGTCTGTCTTGTTTTAATTTCTCTTTATCCATAACAAAGCAAAGAAAGACTTCATTGTGCTGTGTTTACTGTGCTAGGTACCTGCTTCAGTGAGTAAAGGTACAGATTTTGTAATTCCAGGATAAGTAAGCAGCAACTCAACCGGTATGAGCAACGGAAGAGAGAAACACAAGAAACCTGTTGGTGGAGACTTGAGTGTAAGAAAGAGAGGGGGAGGAACAGGTGTTCTGGCTGTCAGTAGTTTGAAATGGGAAGATGCCATCTTCTTGGGCCACAAAACATGAAAATCTGAAGAGGTGGAAAACCAGAAAAAAAACCCCATGTATTTTTCAGATAGGGTTTCTGTGATTTTCTGTGCCCATTTGTGGTATGACGTCTGCATACGCACACCACTCTCAATAATATAATTTCATAAGCAAATCACTCTGGTAATGTGTTCCTTCAAAAAGCAGGCAGCAACAGCTTCAGGAGACTCCCGAGTTGCCTCCAGTAGCCATCTCAGTGCAGCATCTTCTGCGTCAAGCAGGAGATGGGGGAGGCAGGCAGAGGGGCTGTAGCCCCCGGCGGTGTGCCTGGATGGGCACTTGGTGCTGGGACCCAGGCAGGACACGTGCTCTCCGTGCCGCCTGCCTTGCTCCAGCACTGTCCACGGCTGCCTCGTGCAGAGCGTGGGCGGGTGACCAGGGTGAGACATCGCATCACAGCATTGGGCCTTTACGCTGCTCCAAAACACCAAGGGCTATAAAGCGCAGTGGAAGCTTGAAGCCATTGCCTAGGGTTTTACCCCTGAAGCCTCCTGTGAGATCAAGCTCTCATTCCAGACTCAGACCTAGTCAGATGTGAGATGACAAATGTTGAAATGAGTCTCAGATCTGAAGCACTTCTTTTTCTCATTGACAGCATTCAAATCTCTCTGGTTTTAGGCCAAGCTTGTTTTTAAAAAAAAACCACCTTTTTATCATTAGCACATCTCTGCAATTCTTTCTAAGAGACTTCAAACAGAAAACTCTTATGTGAGTGAACCAGAAGACAACTGAGTTTCAAAATTACCCTTCAAGTCAACCACAAAAAAAAGGCAGAAAGAGAAAGGAAATCAGGAAGACAAAAATGAGCCCTTGTTACACAAACAGCCATGAGGTTGCCATTTGCGCTGCAGTTCTTGGCTCTTAAGTGAGCCCAATATGTTCCAGCAGCGCCTTCGACCCAAGCGTTATTTGATTAGGAAGCTTGAATTAAGTAGCTACTACTTAAAAAGTAGCCTACCAGACTAAACTATGGGATTTTAATTAAGGCAATTCCTTACAAGGAACAGCAAAGGGCATTGGGAACAAGAGCTGTTTAGTGGATTAGCTCCCAGGTGGGAGCCAGGTCTGTGAAGAGGCGTCGGCTGGAGGTCCCCTGGTCTTGCCCTCTGCCCACCCACGCGCTGCGCTGCCATGCTGCACCGCCATGCAGGCAGGAGCATTTCGGAGAAGGAGTCCTGGCCACACCTGCTGCTGTTCTTGCTGGCTCACATGCAGCGTAGGCAAGTCTGGTCTTGACAGCAGCCCTATGGCAGCTTGCACCAGCCGGTGTAGACATAACCATGACGGCCCAGAAAGAAGCATCAGTGCAGACAGAAGTGTCCTTTTTAACAGAAGCAAGGAGAACTGCTGGAGTGCATGCAGAGGACCTCTTTCCGGCATGTGGACCTAGAGGACTTCATGAACGTCACAGTCTGCATGAAGAAGGGTAAAAAAAATATATCCATGGTCTAGAGGATAGGGTGTACAGGTGATTTGCTGTCAATGGTAGCTAGGCAGAGATGTCTGGAAAATAGCAAACTGTGCTAACAGGAGGTGAATAGATAGCCCTCTGACTCAATGGCAGGGCCTATGGGCAGTTGCTGCTTGGTGGGGAGGAGATCAGGAATGGAAGATTAGCATAAAGAGGCACACGTTGTTCCGGGTGCAGCAGAGTGGAGGACATGCCGCTTCCTTGGGGATTTGTGTTCTCTGTCCCTTCCTTTCCTCACCTTTGTCCGCTTGTGCCACAGCAAATCTGGTTCCCATCTTCGAGCTCCAGTGACTACCCCCTGCTACAAGACTTTCAATTCCTCCAACATCTTCTAGATTCCTTGCTACCCTCACACCCTTATCGCCTACCTGTATCAACTCCTTTCAATGTCCCTCAGTTGCGACCTGGACAGAAGGCAGCACGTAGTATGCTGTATAGAGCTATGCAGGTTAGATCAAATAATTGCTCCACTGTATAGAAGCTTTCCTCTCAGAAGGGCCATGACTTTAGGTCTCCTTCCTCTCCACAGCTGCCTGTTATCACAAGACTTGCAGGATCTTTGAGATTTCTACCTCACTGTCAAGTATGGTGGAATCTAGTCAACCTGGTCAAATCTATGAAGAAGAGGCTGACAGACACACAGGAATAGCACAGTTGCATAAATGAAATTACCTTAGGAAATCAGTCTACAAAAGAGCTCGCTGCTAGACATAAAATGAAATAAAGAGCTTGCTTTCATTTGCAAAGAATTTGCAATCTGGCATTTGTGGTTTTCTGCATGGAAGACACTGATAAAGGTTTGAATTCCAATCAGGGGTGTAGGCAGAATAAAAGAATTAGTCTCCTCCTTTAAATGATGGGAAAAATCAAACTGGCCTCCCCAGCAGACTTGTACAAGGAAACAATTTTCACATCTGTGCTCAAATAAAAATACAGTCCATTTCTGTAGTACACATCAGTTAAGGATCTCAAAGCGCCTCTAAGGCACTCATTGAGCACTCCTACCTCCACTTACAATGCACCATCTTCTGAGAGATACACAATAACTGTTTTGCACAAGAGCTGGCAGGAAACGTGGAAGACATTCATATTACATCTTTCCTAAACAGGGATTGATCAATATACTGAGGGTAATGTGTTGTACGGTCAAGAGAAAGGCTTGGGACACAGGTGTTACACTTTGTGGGTTGCCTCTCTTGACCTACCTAGATATGCCTACACATCATTTAGACTGCGTACAGAGCAATCCCATGGCACCCATAAGGATTTGACAATGTAGTGTCACCAGATGGCAGAATTGAGGGCTGAAAGCCAGGATTTGTTGGTGGTGACCAAAAGCCGTCTCCCAGGATGGCGGTTTCATCACCCATGGGACATGAGTTGCTGATGTCAGTGCAGTTCTCAGAGAATAAGTGATCAAATTACCAATGCTGTCACCAAGGTCAGTACAATTAGCTTTCTTGCTGGTTGCTTCAGAAATTAGCCCAAGGGTTGTCTCGAGCCTTTTCCCACTTACAATCTCATTGGCTTAAATTTAAGCCAGACCAAAACCTGGAGAGTCTTGGAGGGCGGATCTTGCTGTACCCTTAGAAAATGGCTGCTGAAAGAAGTACAATAGCAGGCAGCCACCAATGCTGATTTTCATCAGTCCAGCCTCAGCCTTGCTCCAGCTATATCTGAGCGGTCACATCTCATGATCTCTCCGTGCTGCTCTCACAGCTACATTCTGCCTCACGCTGCCCCGCTAAGAGACCCCTCATACATGCCCAGTGCAGGGCTGCCGTTCTGCCCGGCTTGGACCCGCGCCTGGGCCAGACACAGCCTCCTCCATCACACCTGCCCTGGAGAACTGCAGAGGCATGGAGTGGGGCTGCCCCAAGGCAACACCCATGCTCCAGCACACTCCCCAGCCTCAGCCTTACCAGTGCTCCTGCCCTCCGTGATCCAGTACACCTTGTGCACCCAACAGCTCCTTTTGGTGGTAGTGAAAGTGGTTGTGGGCAGTTTTAATCAGCATAGTCTTCCCAAAAATGAGCACAGGTCTTTTCATATACTCATGGGTTAAGCTACTGGTCTTCTACTTTGATTATGCTTTTGCAAGAGAATTATGCTGTTACTGTTCAGGAAAGTTTCCTGTAATAGCTTAATTTCGTACTCATGACTGTGGTACATGAATGGCAGCCTCCACAATAAATTGCAATAGCTTTGCAAACCCCATTAAGCTTTTTGTCCATTGAAGGGCTTATTTCCCTTTGTCACTGGCACAGGCATGTTGGTGATTGTCTTAATAGAGCTGAGATCTATCTATACACCTTGCAGCATTCATTCTTTGATAGGCACTTAGGTTTTCAGTTGTTTACTTTATTTACTACCACTGGTTTCCAAACTCCTCTAAGCTCCTGGTTATGCTCTTCCAAAATTTATCCCAATTCATAGCGCCACATGTAAACCTTTGTATTATCCAAATAATATCTGCAGTTGCTACTCCAATGGCACCTTGAGCAGTCAGTGCTTGAAGTGTTTGCAAGTGATCTGCTTTATTCTGTGTCCAGCTTAAACCGCTTGTGCGTGGCAGCTAAAAGAGTTTCCGAGTGTCTCTGTCTGTCTGGGAAAGCTGGCCTTCAAAGCTACAGTCCCCTATGCCTCAAAGCTGTTCGTTAACACCATCGCATTGCTAATGCAATAAGAGTGGAGCCCTATGGGGAACAAGAAGTCTTGAAATCTCCCTGTGTTCAGAAGAGGGTGCCCAGGGTCTAACTCCTCCTCTTCCATGACATTTTAGCTCTCTGATTCTCACCTGCAGGTGCTAAAGCTCAAGGCTGGCTCCACAGTGGATAGCCAGCAACTGTGCAATGCAAGAATAAGGGGTGGGGGCAAGACTTGGAGACACCTCAGATATAATGGTGCAAACTGATACCCACAACGAAGCCTCCTTACCAGGAAAACTAGAAGAACAAGCGCTAAATGCAACCCTTGCCAGCAGACACTGTGGTGGGTAAGTTAGAGTCGCCCAGAAGGACAGTGGCAAGTCAGCCAGGAGATGCTCATGGTTTTGTTCGTTCATTTAGTAAAGAAAGGACCTCAGCCCCTCTTTTAAAAGAACAATAAATTTAATAATAAAATTTAAAAAACCCCAGAATTGGAGCGGCATAGCTAGTGATGCAATGAAGTGAAAACTGTCAGCTGTGACAAATTACTCTGCTGCAGACAACCCATTGATGAAAAGCTGTCCTTGTAGATAAATTCCTTTATAGATGCCTGACACTCAGGGGGTGGCCTTTTCCACCACCCCCATTTTATACATGAGTTTCATAGCATTCCTCCCTCTCCTCCCAGTCCCCTCTGCCTTGTGTTGAAAGTGTCTACATGTGAAGCGGACTTAGCTTCAAGCTCCGGGGCTCTTTGGAATTGCTACAACAAATTACTAATGGTGTGATCTGATGGTATGAAATGAATAATCTCTGCAAACGGCATGGTGTACTGGCCTGTTTGCTGCATTAGTCAGAGACACGCTTTGGTTCAGCAAAGTGCTGCCAAAAATTCTGACCACACCCAGAAAAAACATGAAAATATTCCTCCCAGGAAAACAGAAAGCTTATTTTAGTTAATTTTTGAAATGTGATGGTGGCCAGCTAACTGGATTTGACACAGAAAGAGAAAAAAAAAACAGTATAGTCCTCCTTCCTCACAAAGGAATTATAAATCATTCAAAGGGTTTTTTAGTTACTGGGCCATTACAAAAATGCAGACAAATGCTGGATGGGCGTGAGCATATACAAGTGAATGTGTGAATTTAGGGGTAAAAGTGTGCATAGATCCTGGACAAGTGCACTGCGTATCATTAATGTCCCCTTCGAGGGTTTCAGAATATAAGAATCTAAAAAAAAGAAAAAAAGATCCCTGTTAGGTCAAACACAGACCCTGGCAGCCCAGGTCCTGACTCAGAGAGCTGCCAGTAACAGATGCTTTGGAAAGAATATAAGAAAGCAAGCAAATATAGAGCGATCCTACACTTTCAACAGTCAAGCAGGGGCTGTGGGGACTTTCTAAGCTGGAGGCTACATCTGGAGCCCAGTTTTTAATAGCCACAGAGATGCTTACTGCTCAGGTGGTCTCCCTGCACGCCAGGGAGCTTCGCCTTGTAAACAGCAACCGAGGAACAGCCCCAGGGGCTGCACTCGGCTGCTGCAGAAAGAGCTACCACCTGCCCCCGCTTCTTCAGGGAGCCCCCACTTCGGGGCATAATCAGTCCTGGGTTTCTTTGCTGAGACAGCCAGCAAAAGTTATTATAATTAATATAAATTGTGGTGATGGACTCCCTAATTCTGCTCAGAGAGGTTATTATACAGCTATTAGACTGCAACAAAATGTGGCCACTACTGATCTGGGCTGGTTTGAATTAATGACCCAGAAATGAAAGACTCTATATCCTATTAACAGTCTGCCAAGCCATGCCAGATCTCATTACTTTGGTTTATTTGTAACCCGTCAGGAAGGACCCAATGCAAATCCAGATCTGGAGTCGATCCAGAGCAACTCCAAAAGGTACCTCTACAATCTCTCTCACATGGCGGACCAGTGTCTGCCTGGTTTCACCCAGCAGTGGGGAAATGTTCATTTCCATGGGGTTTTGTTCACCCAGACGCATGTCAGAGGACAACGGTGGAATGAGACCGGTGAGATGTGAAGAGGGACTCAGACCCCCACTTTGCAAAAGCCATCTGCTGCACCGGTACCACGTCGCGATGTGTAAATACAAGGCAATTACCTTAAATTTCAACGTTGCCTGCGACTTGCAACCCCTCTCCCTGCCTGTCAACTGGAGCTGGTGGGACCCTCCAGCTGGCACAGGGCCACCGCAACAGGACCTTCTCAGGGCACGTTCCAACCCCGCTCCCCACCCTACCACCCACGCAACTGTTGGTGCAGGGAGTAAAACCTCGGTACCACAGCGATAACTTCAGGTTATCGTGTTAATTCCAGCAATAAAGCAATAAGGGAATACCAAGAATACCACGCTGGGAGCGAGTTATGATTGTGGGGGCCTGTGCTGGTCTTGGCAGCTGACACTAGTGATTGCCTATGGAATAGCCCAGGTAGGTTGTGTGCCGGGCTGACAGCCCAGTCGCATGCAGCACTGCAGGTTTTCCTATCTGCTTACTGCTGGAGACTGCAAGTAAGGGTAAGCATACCAGTGAGCTGAGTCGATCCACAGAAAAAAACCCACCCCTTCCCTCCCCGTCGTTCCCATCTGATGTGAAAGGAGGAGGAGAAGGGGGAAAAAAAAAAGCCCCGGCCCCCGCAGCCCCCGCTCCTGAAAGAGCCGCTGCAACGGCATCATCCATCTCAGTGTCTGACTGCAGCCTTGATCCAGTCCAGGCTTTCTGCAGATCCCTACTGGAAGGAAGCCATTTTTCTTGAGTGTATTTCCAAGAAACAGTTGACAGGCTTGGCACAGCTATTCCTGGAAATGTTCAATAGGTCATCTTCTGGAAGAGAGTGCTGACTGATGGAATTGAACAGATCTTGTTCTGCGCGCCGCGCGCTGCTTGCTCCCTCTCTCATGACGGCTTGGCATTCCCCTTCGCACCATGCCCAGACCCCCTGCCGCCTTGGCATCCCCCCTGCCCTGGCTTCAGCGGTGCACCAGCCTTGCACCCAACCCACTCTGGACCAAAGCGGCCCGCAGGATTCGGGGTGCTGTGAGCCGTATTTCCCCCCTGGCAGCGCTGCCATGGTTGTCCTGCGCTGCCAGAACAATTGCTGCGTGAAGGTGAACGGCCCCAGACTATAAATTACAGCGCTGCCCCTTTGCACATGCATGCCAGTTCAGTGGAAATCCTGTGCACATACACACACATGCGCGTGCACGTGGCAGCCAGGAGCGTGGTGACGCAGGCTGTCCGACCATGCTGTCCCCGCTTGTCCCTGGCTGTCCCTCTGAGCTGAGGCATACACCGGAGACGGGCTTTTAGCTTTTGCAGCGTGTTGCTGTTTGCCAGCAGCAAGGAAGCGCAGGGTGAAGTCATGCTAGGATAAAGTTGCTTAAGGTGAGGCACGCCGGTGAGGAAAAAAAAAAAGAAGATCCATGTTGGGTGGTTTCTTCGGCGCTTCTCCTGACTTTAACCTGTTCCTGGTTGTAATTGCCCTGGCGAGACCTATTTCCTTCGCTGATTTTGGGGCGGATCCTGGCACCTCTTGCTAACTGAGGAAAAGGTCTTGGACAGTGATCCGGGCCCAGCCTGAGCCAGGGCAGGTCAGGCTGCCTTGCTGGCACACCCACCCAGGGCGAGGAAGTGCTGCCATGTGCTGGGATGGCCGCGACGGCGGCAGCGGGGAGAGTCTGCACGCAGGGGCAGTCATCCAACCTCCCCAGCGTCTGTTTACCAGCCTCGGCATGGGGAAAGTGCCAGGAGTTGTGCCCTCAGGGCACCAGCCAGGGAGGAAAGTTGCTCCGTTTCAGAAGAGCACGCAAGTTTGCTCCCCGCAAAGTGCCATAGCCTCGCTCTGCGGCGTCCCACCCCAGCCCGGCTGCAGAGGAGAGCTCAGGTCACCCCTTGTGCCTTAGCTCCAGGGTCAGGCTTGCCCTTCTGCCCATGACAGGTATTTTCTCCCCGTGTTCAGAGAGATTTAGCATGGCTGGCTGGGTTTAATTCTGGCCTAGATAGCTCCTTATCACGTTCAAGGATCTTTGCTTCTTTATCAGCACAGCTTAGCAGGTACATGCTGATACCACCAGCGGCAGCCACGTAATGCTCCCTGCCCCTGTCCCACGAGAGGAGCATGAGCAGTGCTTGTCTTCATGTCCCTCCCCAGCAGCGTGAGGTGGATAAGGGCTGGGAGGGACAACCGAGGTGCTTAGCTGGGATGTGGTGCGAAGAGCCGCCCTTGTCTCTGCGTTTGGGCTGTGGCGATTCTGCAGATTAAATACTGTCTCTGCCTGAGTCCCATGAGCTTTTTCTTTCTCTTCTGCAGCCTGTGAATGCAGCTGTTCACTAAAATTATTTTTAAATAATGCTCTGCAGGTTCTGTGTTGTCCCCCTTCAACTTTATCCACAAATAATGTACTTCCTCTCTGCCAGGAATTAAATTTCATCCATATCTGTAAAAACATCAAGACAAAACATACTCGGCTCAAACAGTTGCCAGAGCTGGCACCAGACCCGCTGGGTCCCCAGGCAGAGGCTCAGAGAAGCCTTCCCTTTCCCCCTCTCACATCGTGGATACATTGCGCTGCTGCTTGATTTCCCCCTTATTGCTCCCTCCTTGATTCCCAGTGGCCTGGAGCTCATCTTCTCTAGGCTGTGGGTTCCTAAAACTAGTTTAGCATACACCTGCAGAGGTATTTTAAGATGGGAAGAATAAGGACTGGAAGGTACTTTTTGTGCTAGCAATGCAAACAGGGTGAACACACAACGGACACTCAGTCCTCGCACCTCTGGAGCACACCCACTTCACATCTTCCCACTTGCTCTCAGATGTTGCAAGTCTTCCCCATTTTAAAAATTCAAAGCATTTTTTCAAGGAGAAAGTAAAATCACTGACCCTGTTTACTGGTGAGCGGAGAGGACTGAAGGGGGACTACACTGTGCTCACAGCCGCCAGGGCACTCAGGCCACCGACTCCAAACTAGAAGTCCCCCAAGGAGGACCACGGCACTCATGGCTGTTCACCCCATTACAAACACAGGAACAAACCGTGAAGTTTAGCCCAAAACGAGGACTTTCCCCAGACCTGGGGGCAGTATGAAATGAAAGGTTCATTTTAGAGAAACTCTTTCAAAGGGAGAAAGTTGTAACCCTTCGGAGTAGAGAACAGGAACACGCCTTTACTCTTTAGGCTTTACTCTCTACCTCCAAAGCAGGGGACTGAGGAACACTTCTCCCATAGACACCCTCTTACGCGTGGGCGCGGGCGCCTGCTGCAGCACGTCGGGACAAGAGCTGTGCCTGTGGCTTCCCTCCCGCCTTCCCTTGCCCCAGCCCCTGTGGGTCCTCTCATCTGCTGAAGATAACCCCAGGCACACACGCACCGTAGACCTACTGCCATATTTCTCTAAACTGAGCTCGCTGTGGGATGCACCTGCTCTGTAGCGTTGACAAAGCTGTGTTTTTCCAAATCTATGCCTTCTAGTCCATTTTTTATGCATTAATAAACATCGCAAATCATCATTTGTTACTGACTTAATTACTGGTTGTCGCCACTCAGCAAATATTTCAAACAACTGACAGTGGGAAACACCCTGTCATGTATAGTATACAAGACGAGCTCTTGAAAAAAGATCTCTAAAATAAAAAAGGAGTCATTCATAGTGACACTTTTTGGGATCCTTGTCTCCTAGTGGGTGAACATACAGAAAAAAGTGCAAAAATCCTTTATCCAGCATTCACTGATTCAGAAAAAGCTTCTCAGAGACTTTGCATAATTTTCAGAAGCTTGTGGACGCCAGTGGGACCAGCTGCCATGCCTTCCCTGGGGTCTGGGGCTCCCCCCGTGGCAGGGGGAGGCTGCAGCTCCGTGGTCCCCCAGGCTAGCGCAGGGCAGAGCGGTGGGAGGACCTCCTGGAGCTGGAGGTTCGCAGGGCTATGTCAGGCTGAAGAACACACCTTTCACCTGACCTTCAAGACACCACTTTCTTTAATGTGAGACTTGCCAAGTCTGCAGAAAAAGCAGTTTATGGCTAAATGCAAGTAGGTTGGGGTAAGAGTGGGGAAGGGGTGTAGCAGAAGGGGACAAGTTGTCGTTTTTGGAGTAGCTGCAGGAGAACTCATCCTCCTTTGGCTGAGAAAGAAATCCTAGCTTACAGTTTGGGACAGGATGCACATATATATCTTTTAAATCATACAGAATGTGCTCTCCTTCCCTAAACCTAGATTACCTAGAGCTCGGTGTCTGCTGACGGGCAGCTAACAGTCATTGTGGCTTTGTCATTTTTGTTTAGAGCTGTCGTTTTTTAGAAGCTGTTTAGAAACATCTCTTCCATTTTACTTGCCTGTGTATCTCCCCGCTGCCTGGCCAGCTTGCGGCTGATAATTCTCAGTGACTCACAGATAAAAACTATTAAAAAAACCCCTAAGCAGTGATGCACCAGATGTGCAGTGAAATTTTAAAAACATGCTATGACTTTTTAGGAATACATGCAATTAATATTAAACAGATGCCTGAAGTTTCCTGCACAGCTGTTTCTCTATTACGTGTCATGACTTTTAATGGCACTGAGGTGAGACACACAGACATGAGGAAATGCAAGACTATTCCAAATTCAAGCTTTTAAAATTCTAGCAACAAAGAGGGGGCGGGGGGGAAAGCCAAACCACCAAACTTCTCACAAGGTGCGAAATGGAACATTTTCGCTCGGGTGCTTCACAAAGCAGACAGTCAAGCATCTCGGTCAAGGTGACATATACGATCTACTGCTTGGTAGTTTATCACCTTTGTTAGGCACCCTCGTCTTTATTGGCTTCCTCCGATGTATCTATTTTTGTAGCAGAGATCCACTCTGTGTTTATACACAGCTAGGACTAGAACGGGATTACAAGGCTGTGTTTTGTTCCAGAATCCCTCTTGCTGTGCGTGAACTGTTTATACAAACCAAGTAGGTCTTTTTCCAGGGAAGCTTGTCTACCAAGTTTCAATTTCCTTTTATTGGATACATGAGCCATTTATTACCCCCAAAAGGCCTCCCTGAAACTCACGTTGTCAGGACCTCCACAGCTGGTGAGGTGGCAGCACTACCACAGGGGCCATCAGCGTTGGCAGCCAGAACCATCAGGAGCTGAAAGCACCTTGTCTCAAAAATCAGGACTTTGGGGTGGAATTGATTTAATCTGACACAAGGGATGGGATTCATCTCAATTAATGTACATACCTACAGCTGAGCTAGGCATCAACTATAGTCACTGGGGTGTGAATTCATCTCATCCTAGCAAAAAATAAGGAAAGGTAGATGAATTGCACGCAAAAGGTGCCTGCTTCTCTCCCTTGACTATAAAAGGATGTGACAGTGATCAGCTCCGATGTAGGTGTCTCTATGGTAGGTGTCTGAAGTTAGATGGATACTTCTCCGGCTTTCTAACACTGAATGTTTGGCCAAAGCAAGTCATCCACATGCCCTCGACAGCCAGTGGAAAAGAAATCCCTCTAGAAGATGTCATCCACAACTACCTGACAGGTGGGCTGAGCTGCCTGCCAATGGTGCCCATCTTCATTCTGCTGTCTATGGGATACATGCCTGATCTTTAGCTGGTGAAAGCTAGAAGGGATGAAGTCAGGTCTCCATCTCGTAGGGTTACTTTGCTTCAGGATCACACCCTCACCCATGACCTCAGTAAGGCGTCAGCTCATCTTTTGGCTGGCATGGAGCAAATGCATTGGTGCTTTCACGTTTCCTTGGATATCTTTTCTGGCTCCAGGGTTGAGCAGTTAAGAGTGACACAGGAAAGCCTCTGGATGCTAAGCAGCTCCACCCCAGGCACCCTACAGGCCCTGACCCGTAGGGTGCAGTTCCCTCTCCCACCCACTGCCCTCCCACCCAAGGGGATCTCCTGTGGTCCCAGATTCCTCCAGCAGCAGCTGCTGTTGCTACCTGTGTCCCTTTGGAGGCTCATTATACTTCTGATATTTGCTCTCTCACTATTCATCGTGCCTTCTGTGGAGAGTCACAGCCAGTTTATCAGCTACCAGGAGCATGCTTTCTGGGCTGAAAAGCAATTTCCTTTTCTCCTCTTATTGCAGGAGCCTAAGAAGGGTTTGATTTATGCCATCAGTTTTAGATTTAAAAATCTTCAGCTTCACCTAGGTACATTTCCTGGAGATCGGCAATGCTTAGTATAGTAAGCATTTAGTAATGCTTAACAGATGAGCAATTCTGTTATGCCATATGATCATCTCGTATACACGAGGTCTGGATTTTTCCTACCATGTTAGTTATAGCCACTGTCAAATGGTGCCATTCATCTTTTCCTCCTTCTCTTACACAGTTTATGTCCCCAGGAGAGTTCACAGCAGCGAACGTGGCAGCCCCTCGATGCTGCTTCTGATCAGCTGCACTTCTGGCTTACTTTTGTGCAGCACTCCTACTTTGTCACTGTAATGGCCCTTAAAAAACATAAGCATTTGCCAACATGCTCAAGTACAAGAGAACACAATGGCACTATTTGAGAAATGCTGGCTTTTTAATGAAAAACACTGCTGTTTGCCAGGGGAAGCGGCATTCACCACCGCATGGATAGCTCAAACTTTACGGGCCACACTCGTCGTTGCTGGATTTCTGCTGGGCTCATCAGAATTATGAGCCACCGTGGTCCACCTTGAGGATCCATGCAAGCCCATGCTGAGGATGTCCATGGTGGGGGAGGCAGAGTGGGACTGGCCGCAAGCGTGGGTCAGGCCCACCTCAGGCGTACAGCAAAGGGGCACCGTGAGGAGCAAGCAGGAACGTAGGTCTCCATATTGGGCCCAGCACTCACCCATTCCTCTTCTCCAAGTTGGGAACAGGTTGCCCAGAGAGGTGGTGGATGCCCCATCCCTGGAAACATTCAAGGTCAGGTTGGACGGGGCTCTGAGCAACCTGATCTAGTTGAAGATGTCCCTGCTCCTTGCAGGGACTAGATGACCTTTAAAGGTCCCTTCCAACCCAAACTATTCTATGATTCTATGATTCCATGTTCAAGGTGCTTTTTTTATAACATTTACAAGAACAACATGCATTTCTAAGATAAGACACTTGAGAGAGGTTTTGAAGCAGCTGATGCTTCTGTTGACTTATTTCAGTTCCCAAGGAACCAGCTATTTCAGTTGCCAGTTTCTTGAAGCAAGGCTGTGTATCGACTCACAGCCCCGCACCAGAGCCAGGCGAGCCCCTCGCAGCCTCAGAGCAGCAGGCAGGTTTCTCCAGCCAATGGAGCCTGACCTTCCTGTGACGACCTCCAGCTCCACCAGTGCTGGACCCAATAGCTTGGGCGGTTAAACATGTCCCCAGACCGGGGCCCGAAAGCCAGCAGGAAGCCTTGGATGGGGTGGCCAAGCCTCATCGTCCAGCCCTGCACGGTGCATGTCCTGACGTTGGCCCGGTGCTCGCTTCCCCGGTGCAGGGAGGCGGCGGTGGCCGCACACCCCTCGGGTGGCACTGGGTGGGCGGCAGCTGTGGCCAGAAGCGTTTGCTGCTGGCCGTGCTTGGCCAGGTGCCTTCTGGTGCTTCTTTCGGGTGATGACTTTACTTCAGTCGCTCATGGCTTGTCACCTCGCCAGGATGCACGCCTTGCAGGATTAGCTTTTGGAAATCGCAGCTGCATGCCCTGTGAGCAATGTGCTTCTAGGAAAGCACGTTAAACCTGGAGCTAGCCTGTCAGCTGGATTTCAGGGTGAAATCTGATGTGTCGGTTGTGTCTGCCTGGGAAAACAAAAAAAAAGAGAAAGAAAAAACCTACCTGCTGTGGCGTCTCCTGGTGTCAGAGGACACATCTCCCGATGTGCAGCCTCGTGGCAGGGATGGAGAGCCAACAGGCAGGGACCTAGGGCACTGCCAAGGACGGGGCAGTGCTGGGAGCGAGCTCTCCAGAAGCTCTGGAGCTCATTCCCTCCTCTCCTGATCCCTTTATTCTTGTGCTCTACATGCTCATGCACAACATGTCCCTCTCTGACCTGCTTGCTATTCCTTCTTTACCAGGTGCCTGGGGGCTGACTCACCAGAGCCCTGAGCTGACATGGAAGTGGAGAAGCTGACAACCTGTGACACGGAGCCCAGTCTGCAGCTGAAACAGAAAAATCAGAGTCCTCAAATTCACAACAGGCTGGTCAGCCAGACTCAGGGCTTCGTTTCCAGTCTGGTTTTGTTCAGATCTTTGCTATTACTCTTGCCTGCTTCTGTGATGTGGCTCTTGCTTTAGATAGCTAGTTTCAGAGGGGGTTTTGGATTTTTTTTTCAGAGTTCTGTGGGACCCAAATACTTGGTGCTGGGTGAGAAAACCTGTGTGTATCACAAGGAGGAAAACCTCTGGTTGCCTCTTCAAGGCCCGCATTGACATGCTTTGCACCATCGCTGAGAAGCACGCCCATATCCTCAGAGCTCTCTCTGCTCTGCAGAGGTTTCAGTCCTCCACCCTGCTCGCCATGTGATGGCTGCTTGCTCAGACAGCAAACCCCAAGCGTGCACTAAGTAAATAATCTCGGGCTCGCTACGCCTTCATCGAACTCTGCTCTTTGGAGGTCTGCATCGCTCTACAAGTTGCAGCCTGAAGTCGTTTCTCAAATGTTGCAAGGTCAGGACCAGCAACAGAGAGGAAGAATATGTAATTATTGAGGCCCATTTCACATGCAGACATCAGACCCGACAGCACAGTGAGCCCAGCGCGAGGCAAGTAAAATTCCTTCAGAAGGCTTGATTTCCCAGGTCCCTATGTGGCTTGTTTTTTAATCCTGAGATTTTTCTCAGAAGTCTTTACTATCCAGAACAGGGGTGTGTGCTGATCGCATGCTGCTTCTTGGAAATTACTGGGAGGCAACTTACTGGGAGGTAATTCTAGATGGGAATCTGAACAAAAGGTGTTGCTTAAGCGTTTTGAAGAATAATTGAGCACTTGCTATGCAGTTTGTTTAATAACCTGAAAGACGGATCCTTATCAGGAGTCTCCACATGCTCTAGTTATTCAATTGCTTTCTTATTTAAATAAAGCCTAGCAAATGTGTCCATAAAAATAAAATTACCTCATAAAAGACGGTATCACTGAGGTCTGCCTGCTCAGATAATTGAAAGTTATAGTTTCCTGTTAGTATGTCTTTATATCCTTTTTTTTACAGGGCTGTTGGGTGCCCGTTGGGCTTTCAAGGGCAATGACTGTGCCATGCGTCCCCAGCGCTGTTCCTGTTAAGGTGCCACGAGGGCGAATGTGGTTGTGGGCTCGTCCTGACCAGCCTCAGCTGAGTGGGAACACTCCCACCGCCTTCCTGGAGTTCACGGCTTTGTGAGCTGGGAAGCATCACCCTCCTGGCGGAGAAAGTATCACTAAAAAATCAAAATGAACATCAAAGGAGTGTCAGAGTCTCTGCATGTCTGCTTCCTAGGGAACGGCGTTCAGCATGCGTACAAAAAAATACCCCCACTCTAGTTTGCAATGATTCCCTTCAGGATAATCCAAAATTAACAGTGCAAAGATGGAAGATTAGAGTCAATAAAAACAAAATAGCTAATGATTGAAATCACAGTGAACAGCAACATGCAGATGTCCCAGATGCTAGAAGAGTTTGCATATTTTGAAATTCAGAAGGGCTAATTTTGAGGCCTGCACCTGAGCTGCATGCCATGGGGCAGGCTGACTTACAGGTGCAGAATGGCCAAGTGCAAGCATGCCAATCAGGCAAAACTCACTCAGAAAATCAAACCAGGAACAAGTGCTGGACCAGCTCTGAATTTGAGAAAAAAAAAAGGCATTGTTAATCAGAAAAAAACTCTGACTCTGGAAACGTCTCTTCAACTAGAAACATTGCTGATGGGATCTGCACTTGAGCAGTGCTCCCAGCTAAGGTGTTGTTCTACCCTGCCCTGAGCCTGTTCATGGAGGAGACTCTGTCATGCCGAAACAGGACTTTGGGCAGTTAAATATTATGCCTAGACACACATTCCTCAGGAAGGGCTATAACAGCACTCACAGGAGAGTAATAACTAGCCAGCAAGTGAAAGCAGCCTCTGAGCGTATGCTGCAAGGAGTCGTTAAGGAGGTCTCTGTGTGTCCTCTCTCTGTGAATGAGCTTGCTGCCGGTGTGGAAGAGGTCTGGGTGTCATCCCGGGAAGCTGATGGCCTCTCTGCAAACACCATGTGAACATTAACACTGGCTGTGGCAATTCACGTGGCCTACTTTGCCCTCCCAGGGTCTAATGGGTTTGTCCCTCTTCTGGGCAGAGGGCTGTTCAAGTACTTGGCTCATTCAATCCTCTATACCCTTTTCTAAGTCTGACAGCAAGGGCTGGTGCTGCGTAGGTCAGGAAGTCCTGAAGATAGAAGAAAGAAAATGCGCGGTTTATTTTGCACAGACTGCCGCTAGGTTGCATTTCTTTTGGGTCAATGTGGGTTTGGATCCTTGATCTCGAGGTGGAAAACTCCATGAATCTATTAACAATCTCCTGAGCCACCAAATCCCACCTCTTGGGGGATTATTCACATTCCAGAATTCAAAATGATCTCAGTTTTGAAAACATACCGATACCCTTTGCTGAATGGCTCCACTCCTCTGTTCTTTTTCCTTTCTCATGACGCTTACTTTGAAGTGAATAGTGCAAAGTAGCACTTGGGGCAGTGAAAAGAGGACCCCATAACCTAGAGTGCTTACTACACCCACAAAAACCCCTTTCCTTTTTATTGCCCCAAATCCATAAAGACTGCTTTTCAAAGGGAGGTAGTAAAAGTACCACGCTTCAGCAGGTTCCAATTAAAGGCGGCCTAATCCAAAGCGCATTGAAGTTAATAAGAGACTTTTTGTCTCTTTGCTGTTGGGGCTCGGACCAGACATCAGTGTCAGAAATGGTCTCTGTAACATGTGCAGACATTTTAATACAGTCACTGCTGCAGGAGTGCCAGGAGTCTTCCTGCGCCATTATCAGCTATACTGATCGTTCAGCTCTCCCCAACAGCTTCAAAGGGAAATTGCCAATTCATCTTTTTTCACAACTAAAATGCTAGGTTCAGAAGTGAATTCTGCTAAAACACATACTTCTTTTCTTAATCTGGAAAGATATTTTGAAAGATTATTTCTGTTTCTGGCAAATGTTCCATTTTTCTCAGGAAATTAGTTAAAACAGACAATGCATTCAGGCCAAAAAAAGCCAAATCACTGGATTTATTTTTAGGTCTTTTTATCAGGTGATAGAAAGACACTTTGAAAGTCAAAATTTTTTTCATTTAGTGAAATCTGGACAAAGCTTTTGAATATTCATTGTAAATACACAAAGCTTTCAGGAACTGCCTTTTCAGCTCTACTTCTACTGTGCCTTGACATTAGTCTATGGCTATGGAGAATAGGGAAGCTTATAAACAGATTAGCTCTCAGAGACTGTTTTTATTTCCAGTAAGAAACAAAATTGGCAGCATGACCACATTTAGCATTAGATGAGCATGCCTTTTATGTTCTTTGAATATAATACAACTTTGTTTATTTTTCCAGCCTTTTGCAAAACGTTTTATTCCATAGATCAATGCCTGTCATAACATACGACTCAAGATGGAAATTTCCCCCACATCATCTGGGAGAAGTGGCTCAAAGATGACTGCATTTTTGTTTTACTCTACACTCCAGCTACTGTTCAACGCAGCGTAAAGCCTCCTTGACATGGTTCTGCCCTGAGGAGATCCCTCCTTTGTGATCATTCATGCTGCTTTATACAGGTGGGAAGCAGTGCTCTTAGACCTTGCCTATTGCTATGCTAAGAGTCCACCTGTACTTGCAGAGCGCAAAACAGCTTTTATAAAGCCTACTTACCGCTTAGGAGAGTTAAATGGGGTCTCAAAGTCTCCTTTGTAGACCAAGGAAGAAAATCAATGACCTCTTTTTCCAAAGACTAGAAGTTAAGCCATCCATTTCAGTGGAAGGTCCAGCAGGGGCCACCTTTATGCTTTGCTCTCTCAAGGGCTCCTAAACACTGCCACAAATAAGTAGATAGCAATAATACCATTTTCACTGGAAAGGCTTTTTCAACATCGGTTAAGAAACCCAAACACATCAGAGAGCAGTTGCTGTTGGCTAACCTTTGCCCCTGAGCCCACGCACTAGCCCAAAGCCTGGAGTGGCCACATGCCTCGCTGCAAGCCATGAGCAGTGAAAGAGGGACGAGTCCTTGCTGGGAGCTGCCCCTGGCTGCCAGCCTGCCCTGTGCACCAGTCCTGGGCGTATGGTGGGCAGGGAGGACAGGAGCCCCTGCGCAAGCCCCCTGTCGTCACCCAAACTGGTGGCGCAAGTGAGTTGAGGCGAAGGGAGAGATGGGGAAATTCGCTCACTGAGTTGCCTCACTCCTGAACAAGTTGCAGGCTTGTCTATGAGTGAGATTTAAATAAATAACATTTGCTCCCAAATTAGCCAGAGAAGAATAAACATTTTAAGACCTTTTGGTTGTCCTAAGAGAGAGAAAGAGGCCTTGCTATACATCTGAAGAACTAAATTGTCTTAATTGCATCCTTGTGCAAAATAAAGCATTACATACAGAAGACAAATATTTTTAAGTGGATGGAAAAATCCACTGGGTTGAAGGAATACTACTGTCAAGTTAAATGTGTCCCTGCATTTGTGTGGTGCAAAAACAAGCTTTAATAAAACTGAAGTCTAATAGGAACATTTCCATGAATTTAAAAATAACAGCAATGGAAACAATCTCATAAAATAAGCAAATCTCTCCCTTCAATATTTGCAATTCAGGTATTACAGAATTAATTTAGGGCCTGGGAATGTGAAAGCAACTATAAATTATGAATTAAGTAAGTGCTTTGTTCTACACTACGAGAGGCCAGGTTTTAAATTCCTTGTCTAGCCGTGGCTCCTGTAATTTTAGTACCACTGCTGGGATGCAGAATTTAGCCCACCTAAAGACCAATTTAAATGGAGAAATCACCTGATATGATACTCACCCATCAGGTTTCCAGTGGCCCATAGTAGATACACAGAAGGATACCTGACTTGTAAGGAAGGCTTCTTTGGCATGACACTTCATACCTACTCCAGGTTGTTTTCTTAACCATTAAAAAGACTCCAAATATATTAGTTATGGATAACCTGACATTGGTCTTACAAATGAAGAACATGAAACGGAAAGTTCACCCAAAGAAGAAGGTGCCAGGGCCCCATGAGTGTGCCCATTATGCTGCTTTACTGCCCAGACTGGTTGCCTTCCCGGAGCACTGCGCTCATGCTGGGTTAACTGGGGATGACTCCCTCGGAGACCAGTCTGTGTTCAGACTTGGTCCATGCTGGCTCAGAACAAGATAAAGTACTTGCTTCTTCCCCTAAATCATGTTTTCAGTAGTTCCTCCTGCTCCCCATCTCCAGCTTTTGTTCCTCCAAACCACTGCCAGGGACACTGCTTTGCCTCTCTTCTCTAACATGCAGACCATGCTCCTGCCCATCTCACTGGCAGAATTGCTTCAGAGTCCTCATCACGCTCCCTATGCTGGGCCGTGCTCATATGAATTTGTCAAATGTCTGTACACCTGCTCTAGGATGGTTTTCAACCAAAAAAAGAATATGCTGGCATTAAAGCATCATGAAACGGAAAAATAAATAAATCCCAAGGCCTAAATTGATTTACATTTTTTATTTGGGATTTGTTGATAGACAAACCCTGTAAGTAGCCATAACAGGATATCATTAGTTAAGATCTGAGCGAGGTATAACAGGATCATGATTTACTGAAGGTCAGAACTGTATACAGAAGATTAAAACCAAAATACCACCAGATTGCTTCGGGACCTGCACAAGCTGATCCTGCCAGGGTATGTTTTCTGTTTCCATGCTTCTGAAAATCAAGGCAGACAGGATTTCCTTAAAATCTCTTTGTCTTTCCTAATTTCCCAGATGTCTTCCAGAATCTGGGTATAGGAAGAATTAAAAAAAAAAAGGCAGTAAAGTTCATTCTTGCCCCAATAAAGACTTCTGACAAGGCTGTTAAGCTGTTAAATTATACGGGGCAGATCTTGTATGATGGGAAGTTACTTGCCAATGACTCTGTAGATGAAACAGTCTACCGTAACTTGCTCACAAATAGACCTGGAAACCCTGCATCCAAACTTTGGTCCTCATTTACTGTACAGCAAACTGTCAGGCCTCAGAGAGCAGCTAGTCACTTCCATCGCCTTTGGTTACATACCCCGTGGACTGATCCCCACTTACCTGGTCAGCAAAAACCTCAGTGGTTTCTTCCAGCAGGAAGAAAATCTCCTTGACAGGAGGGAAGGAGCAGAAAAGCCCAAGCTTTACTGTTCTTCTGGATAAAACCTAATAATTACTGGTGGTACAATTACAGCTGGCAAAGAACTGGGGACAGGAGCGTCGAAGCTGCCCCCGTTAGGTGCAGAAAAGCTGGCAGAAAGCAAATGAGCCCAGTGGATGCCACAAGCTAGAAGGAGAGCAGCGGGGAGTTCATCTTGACGAGAAAGGACCTGCAAGCTTCAGTACCCTGTTGGGCATGTGGTGGTCAGAGAAAGGTGCCTATGGACATTTGACCTAAGAGTAAAACTTCTGTGAAACAAGATTGCCTGGATCCAGAGCACAGTACAAAGACTCAGCAGGCACCAGGTTGTCTCCCAGTTTATTAGCGGAGACAAACACGGACAACTTCTGTTATCTAATTTTTTAGGCTCCTTCTCGCTCTGTTTGCCTGTTCCTGCCTATCTTCTGGTCACTTTTCTACTGCATGTCTTCCCTGAGAACTCCCCACCCATGCTATGCTAAGAGATGGCATACATGAACGGTGCCTTTCTCCTTGCAGAAACCTACACCCGTTAAATAATAACGGGACAAACCCTCACAGGCACACTAGGTTCCTGTTACTTCCACTTCGGGCCAGTTTCAAAGGCAGACTAAGGTGGCAGCCATCTATCCTAGCAAGAAACTGTATGTGCTAAAACTTTCATAAATGTGAAATTAGGCACCTGCAATAACTGTTGTAAAATTGTTAAATTAGTAACAGTGATTATTCTCATTTCTTGCTGGGATATCAGGGAACTAGCACGGAACAGCAGTAAAAAAGGCTCCTATATAGTCCAGAAAACAGGTTAAACCAAGTGTTCCTCCCGCAATGAAACCAGAAACCTTGCTGAACTCACTGCAGGGCCTCCTGCTTGCAAGGACTTTAAGTGTCACCCTATATCCCCACTGGAATAGTGCAAAAGCGAACAG
>NW_008824473.1:3387117-3440173 GCF_000699105.1 Pygoscelis adeliae
TTTAATGCCTGCTAAAAATTAATCTGGCATGAAAAGAATTACAAGTCACAAGATGCCACAGAAAACTGGAATGTTTAAGCTTAATAAAACCACAGTTCCCAACCCCATTTTTTTTCCAGTTTGAGGCATCAGATCTTCAACATACATTTCAGTGAATCCTCTCTATTTAATTTAACAAAACACTTGAAAGCTCCCAATCAATAGCAAGGCTTCACTCAAGCATGTACTGTATCACAGAAGGATCCACTTCTTCTGCAATCAGACTGGCTTGCAGACTTTGGATCGTTGCTTTTTTCCCCAAATGCTGTCTCCACAGGACAAACGCAGCTACGATCTGTGACTGCAGGTTGTGAGGGTGATTGACTTTACATCGATAGATGTCAGTATGGGACAAACCCAAGCACAGAACTATATGCTCCCATTCGGGTCCCAGTCTCCTCGCAAGCTTGTTCAGCTGCTGATCTGTTGGCGAAGTCTTCAAAATACATGGTGCAATTTCAGTTACATCTGTAAAAAAAGAAAAAGAAAATGCATACACACGTCACTAGGCAACGCTGCAAATATCCATGTGAGACCTTGACAAAGGAGGGAATAAGCAAAGCTGAGGTGAAAGAATTAACTAATTAAAGAAGCAGAATACATACTCACCTAGAAAAATTAATTATATGATCAACCAGAAGATTAATTAGAGGAAAACTAATGCTCAGTGGGCCATACTAGGGAGCCCTGAGGTTTTGGGTGCCAATAATCCAGATATCAGAATTCTACTCCAAAACCAAGACTTCCAAAAGTAATTATAGATTTTGGGGTAGTGAACAAGAAAGGTTTTCAAGGAACACGTTTCCAGCAGTCATCACTCTCTGAAAATCAATCTGCTTGCACCAGTATGATATAATGACAAATGACAAATACGGGACCAATAATTCCTTATTACTCCTATTCTGTTTATACACTTCAGAAATAACTTTGATTCCTTAGTTACTAGGCGTTACTCTATTTTTTTGCTGAGGGCTCTTCACAGGAAATTATTCTGTCTCCTAAGATGCTACTTACCCTTTGTGCCTTGTCATATATGGCAAACTCGTCTTGAGGAGACCAGCTTTGGGGGCTTTTCTTCTATTTGAATAAACCCATAAGCATGGTTCAGGTGAACCCAAATGAACAGGGCATCAACACTGTTCCCCAATACAAATTACGCTTCCTTATCCCTCATCCCAGTTGTAGTAACACTCCTGAAAACAGGCATGTATGTGCTACAGCCCCACTCATCTGGCCTCCTTGAAGCTGTTTACAGGAGAGTGCAAGGAAGTCTCATGTCCCATGCAGGAGATTTCTGCCCTATGTCCCTTAGTATTGCCCAAGTACCCAACATGCCCCAGAACGCACTCTTCATCCGAGAAGATGTTTAGCATCAAACTGGTACCTGAGTCATGGAGGACAGGATCAATACAACTACCAAAACAGCTTTCACAGGAAGGATTAAGGTAGCTATCATCATCAGCGGTAAAAATCTCTTAGGGACTGAACCAAGTATTTCTTACAAACACAAGTGATCTCTGTGTATTCCCTATGGTAATCTGATCATTTTAAAAAAAAAAAAAAGCATTAATACAAACAGCGTTAATAGCAGAGTTGAGAATACAGTGCTATTCAGAAACATGCTGTATGGGATCCCTCTCACCTAACTACAGATAGCCCCTCCTGAACTAATTATACTAGGATTAATTATCGCTAAGGAGAGAAATAGGCTCTTCTAGAATACAATCCATCTCACTGGAAAGAAGGTGTCTAAAATAGATCAGATTAATTACTCCTCTAAACGTGCACATTTCTCTCCACTGACTGTAAAAGGAGTGCTGGGTATAAGCTCAGATGTTGACATCGATGCTGTAAACACCAGTGCTGGTGAAATGATTCTCTGCCTGTAAATTCAAACCACATACCAGTTGCTTTAAAAAGGTGTATTTATAAAAGCAGCATAAGATATCTATAAAGCATATTTGCTCTTCAATACCCTTTGTGATCACAAGCTGAAATGGTCAATGCAGCCTGCAATTGCTGCTCTACTTTTGTTGCTGAAGATACTGCGTCAAAACAGAGCAAAAATATCCCCAAGAAAATGCTAATTATAGCCTGTCAGTCTGAAGCAGCAGACTCCCTACAGAAGAGCCGCTTTGCAAAATCTAATTTATAGCTCCAATATCATGCTCGTAGTCTCCACTACAGCAGAACAGCAACACTAGAAAGCTCCACTCCTTCATTTTATCAAAAGTAATTGCTTTTGCATAGAATACCCAGAGCCTGCAAACGTTTGTACAATTTAAGCCCAGTCATACATAAGTACTATACAAAGATGCTTTGAGTAAAGGGAAAATTGATTTCTGAAGAGTATTTAAGTCCCTTTGATCTTTCTGTCTCCAGATTGCCAAAGGAACCCGGGGCAAGTGGCTGGTTGGTGGACAGGGCAGAGGATGCACGGCTCCTGAAGAAGGCTGAGCAATACTGGTGGGGCTGCCCTACGCTGTCACATCACACGTGATACCAGCTCCACAGGTAGGTCAGGACGAGGGAGCGCCTTTCATGAATGCAAATATTTGAGAATAACTAAAATTTACAATAAGTATAGCTACACTGTGCTGTCACCAACACTAGTTCTTAATATTAAACCCTTGCATTGGCTTATGGTCAGCTACGAAGCATAAAGCAGTGTGCCCAAAGGAGCGCTACCTGCCAGCCTGGGCTTTTTGCTCTCACGTTGTGATTTTTATACTTCATGTTCACTAGCAGAATGATTTTATGATACTGAAATATGATCAAGCAGGGAGGTCTAACAATAATACATGTCAGCTTGTCCATCCAGCCTTTGACATTAGGCAGATTTTTTTACTACAAGCAGTATCTCGCCTTCAGCCTGTTATCAGCCCTTTAATAAGAATAAGAATAAAATCCATCCAGGAAATCTTTTCATCTTACGCTACCATCTGATTCTAGTATGGATGTGGAATATTCTGGGACAGAAGCCAAATGTTAAATTTAATACAAAGGACTGTTATTTTAGTCCCATTTTATTTTCTGTGATAGCTCTTTTTCAGCTCTGATACAAAGTCACTGAGGAAAATCTGAGACAATTATTAGATGACGGGCAATATTATTTAGAGATATAGAGAAATATTTAGTGAGACCTTTTAGTTATGACAAATGCAAAATCACAAAAAGATTTGGATATGTTTTAGGATTAATGCCACTCTTAATTTAATAAACATAATGGCATTTCAGGTAAAAGGGAAATGAGTTTTTTGTGCTCAGCACCCAAGCTGCTTTGAACACATTGCAAAAACATTAAAGATGCCTTTTTTTAGTTGTATTTGCTACAGACCCTCACTTATAATCTCCATTTGTCAGGAACTGCCTGAGGGAGATAACAAGATTAGAGCAAAAGTTTCAATTATGCAGATCCTGCAGTTGCATTTGAAAGGTACATTTAGGACACTGAGACCTCAGTTTTGCAAAAAATGTGAAGCTCTTCTTGCTTTAGGTGGATCTGATGTGAAGGTGTTTGTGCTTATGTTAGATATATGCTTCAGCTTAGCAAAATGAGGACTGCACTGTCAGAAACGGGAAGAAGCAGGGCTTGGGGCACCACCGGAGGGTGTCGAGGGTTTCCCTGGAGAAGGCAATTTGTGGTGCTGTCACCTCCAGCAAGCACACCGAGTGAGACACCCTGTCCAGCTGTGGACACAGTCTATGCTGCAAAGTGCCAGGGTCACACACTGTGGAGACTGAGAGGCTGAAGTCTCGCTGCTCACGCTGAAGCCACTAAGTCCCTGAGACATGGAGAGCCGATGGCTTTGTGCTGGGGAGAGAGCCAGCCTGGTGCAGAGCTGCTCTCCTGGGACTGCCGGCCAGCTTGCTGGCGCGGCGCTTGAGACCATGAAAATCCCCTTTCTCTGGGCTGGAGGTGGGGAGGACACTCTCCACCCTGGTTCTGGAGCTGAAACTGACCCAGAGAAAGACCCGCAGCTCCTTCTATTCAAAGTTGCAGCACAAGGGAACGCGCTTCTCCCTGTCTCCAGCTCTCACTGGTCAAGGAAGCTCATCCACCCTAAGCCTTTATCCTAGCTGTCTCACTTAAAAAAACAGGCGATGTTGATAACTTCTGGCCTGTGTGTACATGTGTGTTTCCAGACCACTGCACAGACCAGGAGATAGGACACTGCTGGTGAGTGTGGACAGGAAACAGAACTGGATATAAATAAACAGCATCACAGATACGTACCAGACAAAACAGAGTAACCCAGATACCAAAGCTGCATATGGGGCAAAGGCAGCCAGTCACCACTTTTGCGTTTCTTTTTCTTCAGGACCTCTCCAGCTTTAAGTAGGACACTCCAAGAACATGTTGCAACAATCAGGGGGATGGAAAATAAACTCACCCCAGCTCTGTCCCGCTTGGCACAAGTGGGAGGATGCAAGATAAAGTCCAGTGAAAATGGGCTTTAAATCACTTAAAGACTTTTTTTTGCTTTTGCTTTCTCATCACCATCTCTAGGTGATGAAAAAAGCTGAGATCATCTCTTAGGCTGTCTTGCGCCATGAGAAAATCTTTAACAGCATCGAGGAACTGACCTCCCACTCTCCGTGCTGCTGGAGCGCAGTGGGGAGCAAGCGAGCTTGGCTCCAACACAGGACACAGCAGCGAAAAGTACTGCGGCATTTTTGGGTGATCTGCAAAGTACCCAGCTGATTCCTCAGAACTGCCGGCAGCCCAAAGTGCCTTATGATTTTGTCTAAAGGACCCTTCTCGATGTAAGTGTGACTTCTCTGTGCACAACCAAAAGCATCTGTTGGAGTTTCAGGGAGCCTTCTCCCTTATGCAGTCAATACATTTTTACATGATGCAACACAAAACCAACTTTTTGGCTTTTGCTCTTTGATGTGTAAAAGGGACTTTGATGGAAATGATGCACCGGAATCCAAAGTGCTGAAAAAGTCTCAATCAGCTGCTGCCTAATCCTGCAAGGACAACTCCACAGGCAGTTCAGGAGGCAGTTGGGGAGCCAGGGATACAACGGCCCACCTCTTATCTAATAACTATCTAATAAATCTGTCCCTTGGGAAAGGATGTTCTGGGGACTGGTCTCTGCTTCCAGTGCTGCCTCTGTATTTTATCCATTTAAGTGACCATGTACATACTCATTGGATAAGAAGACAGAAGCAGCCCTGGAAGAGGAGATGGGAATCCAGGTCTCTCTGAGCTGCACATCCTAATGCTGAGGTGCACAGCTCCTCTTCATTCCCTTTCTCCTGATAAATCATTCCAGCAAAAAATATAAAGATTTCCCTGGGAAGGGTCAAGAATGCTTCCCAGCCTCTAGAATGGAGCCTGGTAGAGAGAAAACTCTCCTGGGAATCAAGGGGTATGCTGAAACAGAGCAAAATTGCACGCAAGAGCCCTTGGCAGAAACAATGCTAGGCAAATGCTCTAATTTTTACATAATCACATCAGAAACAGGTAAGTGATTCTGGGCTTCAGACCCTGCATAACTGGAACGGGACTGTAAAAAGAAGTAACTGCTTAGGCATGCATCTGGCCTCAGCATCTCCTACAGATAGGTGTACAGAGTCCTTCAGTGATCTGGACTCAAGTCACTAACTGTTGTTCACTTGACCCTCTTACCAGATCCTGCTCATAATCTCTTAAGAGTTCAAAGACAGCATTTCAGAGTCCTCTTTAATCATCTTTCCTGGCATCTGGAGTACAGTTCTTCCCTGAGAAGTGCTAAAGTTAGATCAAGCAGCTCCACAAGCAGCAAACCAAAGAAGCCTTTTTTCCCCCAGGTGCAAGTCCTACAGCTGACTTGTGCTTCAGGACTTCTCTCCTCCAGCTGCCTACTGATTCTCAAGACACTCATGAAATTGCTCCTCTCCACAACAGCAGCTAGGCAGGCTTCTTGAAGTTGGCCAACAAGTTCAGAAGCTAACAGGGATACATGCATACACGCAACGGCCCACAGCAGAGGAGCGCACAGCCTTGGTTACTATAGGAAACTACATTAAAAAGGACTTTGAAGCTCACAGAGCCATCGTGGCTAACGTGCCAGCAAGCCAGTGACATTTGGGGCACCTCAGCTAAAGGGAAACATATACATAGAATAAAGAATCTCGTGCCAGGCTCTGCTTCCCTCCAGCCTCCTCGGAGCGCAGTGCACTTGTTCAACTATCCTGAGCCACAGACCCAGCAGTGGGTACTGAACGGGCATGGTCATGGTTGCCAGACTGTGCTGTGTGTTTTGGCAGCTGTGTTATGTTCCAGAAATTATTTAATGACTGAATGTCACAACAGCAAACAACTTGCACATAACCAGCTATATTTGCTTTAAAGTGAAATCCCCTTGGCCTGAGCACAACAGTAGAAGTGGGTCATGAAGCCGAACAACACTTGGCGGATCAGGTTGGGACAGGCTTTCAAGAGCAGTGAGGTGGGGTTGCAGAACCTGAATTGGAAGGTAAGTGTGTAATGCTCCCACTAATGGAGGGATCGGAGACTTCTGAGAGCTGCAGCCTGCCTTGAGCTGCCAGTGATGCTGGATGAAAGGGAAAGCGGAGAGTAAGCGTTTTGAGGGATCCCAGTGGGTGCTGTAGATCACTGAAGTCAAAGGGCAGATGACGGTGGCGGTCCTGCTGAGAAGGGCGGAATACACAGAAGGTGCTGGATAACCGCAGGGGGTGGCTTGGCTCAATTTGTTAGAAAAGGGGATGGGAAGTGACAGTGTGCCTCCGTTTGTACAGCTGCTCTTCTGCTTTCTTGTTCAGCTCTTCTCTCCCAACCCTGTCCTAACAGGCGGAACTGCAGGCAAATGCCTGCCCTCTTCCTACAGCACATCCAAATTCATGAGCTCTAAGCCAACCTGCGGCAATGAATGACTGGAGTGCCAGATGGGAAAGTATCATGCTAGATATACGACACTTGGCAGGCCTGCGTGGAGAGTGCAGCGCTTACTCCCTCCTGTGCAAGTTAAAAATGATCATGAAGCATTATAAGATTATTTCGCTGCTGTGAACTTTAGAAAGGTCTGATTCAGGACCTGTTTAAACACAAGAAACAAACTCAAATCACTGATCAGTGAAAAAAGTAGAACAGATTATCCAGAAACCAACCCCTACTATATAATTTGGGTGTTGTTCTTTTTCTTGTTGTTGTTGTTGCTAATTAAACACCATTTAAAGGCTGGGAAGGGAACACTAGTGTTTTGCAACAGCTCCAAATAATCATGCTCCAGGGAACATGGAAAAATATTTCTCTTCTATATATCACCATATATATATCTTTTCTACACATCTGCAAACAGCACGCATCACGCAACCCGTCCAAAGTCTATTCAAAACCACTATGGTTCGCCTCCTGGTGTCAGTGGGTTTCAAAAAGTGTTTGACCAAGGAGTGAGAAAAAATTGAACGAAATCCTGTACTATTTGAAGCAAGATGGCTGACCCCATTATAGATATCTTTCCATATGTAAAGTTAATACACTCAGATTAAAATAACGTACAGAAGAAGATTAAAATAACTTGGAGAAGATGTATAGCCGCCTCCTGCTTTTAGGACGTGCGCTGCTGTTTCTCTGTCTCTCCTGCCGAATGCAAGCGGTGAGTTACATGGGTAGCTGCAAGGTGGAAGACTGTGGTAGCTGTTCCACTTATATGTGCTGGTTGCCTCCTCTGCAGGCTTCTGCTCACTACCAAAGAGATGCACATGTCCTTCATCCCATTTGAGGCTGTCACAGGACATCATTTAATGATGACTGCCAAGCATGCGCTGATCTCTGATCTCTGCTTGGGAACTCCCTCTTCTTCCTCCCAAAGAGCTCACTCAGCACCGGGAAATCCTGGTGATAGAAAACCTGCACCTTTGTAAGAACAACAGGCCCAGTTACCTTCCCAAGAAAGCCTGTATAAATCCAGAATAAATACTGTCTTCTCTAATGTAATCAAAATCAAATCTTGGTCAGTTAAATACTCAGACTAAACTACAGAATGGAATCTGTACCATAAGCACATTAAAAGAAAAACACCTAAAACAAGGGTTTAGAAAGCGGCACATTTTTTTCAACTGACTACATTACAGTAAAACAAATTTGACAAAGAATTTTACGCTCGTCTATTTGCCACAGTTATGCTTCATAAATGCAGGATTGTAAAGTTTCTGTATCTTGATAACTTCTGATCTGATGAATGCAAACGGTCATTAATATACAGAATGTGTATGAATAAAACCAATCTCTGTCAATTAGTGATCATAAAACACTTACTCGTTACCATACTTCTATTATGGTAATTTACATTTCCATGTCTTGTAATTAAATTATGAAAGGTACTAATCAAAATGAAAGTAAATATGAAATAAATTTTTAAGACTGGCTGCATTCTTCCACATCGTGCTGTTTTTTTAAGACTTGTGTTAAAAGACAGGAAGTTCACAGTCTTATTTTAAATAAATTGGAATCTAATACTATGACAGCCAACTTGCCGAATAAATTGTGGCTATGATCCGGAGATAATAAAATCTATGGCAATTTTAAATGGTCTCCCTCAAGTGAAGCAGAATCCACCCATGGTACCAAATTCAGCTCCTTCCTGCCAAAAGCTTGCTGGGAGTCAGCATTACTGGTGTAATTAAAAATTACATATATCTTCATTCGTTGGCAATCTCTTCTCCTGTGTGAGCTCTAAAGCACCACGCTTTGAGACATTAAATACATTTTGAGCACTAGGGCAGGAAAAAAAGACAGCATAAAATTTTGTAAATCTACAGGCAATTCAAGAACACAGATGTTTCTATTTTGGCTCAATACCAGCAGCTAATTCGTATATTCTTTATCACTTGCTAATGACTAGTAGCTGCGGATGTGGCAGCAGACTGCTAAAACCGGAAACATAAACATTCAGATTTCATGACAAAAGTTTTCAATTGTTTTCCCACTATTCAGTTCCAGTAGCTACGCAGTTTTCCTGAACTTGTTTTTAATCTGTCTTACAGGTTTTGTACCTCCACAGGTCTCTGCTATACTGATGGCCTTCAGAATTAATCCATGTTAAAGAGATTGACAGAGAAGTCCCTAAATAAATTCACACTGTCGAGTTTTCACCCTTTTCAAGCCATAGGGAGCAACCCCTGGGTTTAAGGAGTTGAAAGAGATTGGGTTTTCACTTGTTCATTTGCTTTTTACTGGGAAGAGCAGGGAGGAAGTTTCAGCAGTTAATAGTGTGGATGTTATTCTGTTTCCCATGCAAAAAATTAATTACAACCCTACCTAGTATTTCTCTGCTGTTGCATACCATGAAAGCAAATAATTAATTTCATAAATAAAATGGTGACTACAGATGCATGCAAGGAAAAGAATACCCGTGCAAAGAAAACACAAACACAACATATATCTGCTCTCTTTTCAAGCAGGATTACCTAAGCATTACAGACAGGATGGGACTTAACCGTTCTGTGGTTTTATACTTTTTTATTTTTAGCAGCATTTGATGCTGCTGTAGACACTGAAGTGGAAGTAAAATTTGCTTGATATTTCCTATGAATTTCTATATCGTTATACGTAAATAAGCTATATGCATCAGCACTGAAGCCACAGCTAACAATGGCATCCTTGCAGTGATACCTGTGGTATAAATGCATGAACAGGTTCAGCATGCAGCATTACACTAAGGAGAAAAGAAATACCTACTCAGTTGGGAGGTTCTGAAGAACACCTGAGCTTTTAGGAATTATTTGGAAGAACTGCTTAAATACAGATACCGAGCATTCAGACCTTGGCCAAAGATTTTTTTCCAAATTAACAAATATGACTTGAAAAGTTATATGGAAAGAAGACACATGACCATTTTTTGGAAGCCAGGTGCAACTAGTTGTTAGACAGCACAAAGCTACCTGATAGCCTGACAGAGCAGAGATGAGAGTCTCTGGTTTACATGCTGGCAGTCACACCAAGAGTCAACTCCAGAAATAATGCTGAAAAAATCAAATTCTGAAGTATGCCAGTGGATTTCTATATACTTTTGAATGCTCTGCAGTTCTTAGTGAATTCAATGGAGTTTGATAATACTCATGGCTCTTTCAACCATTAATTATTGGTCTGAAGCACACAGAGCCATCATTTCCTTCAGTCAAGTTTCTTCACGCTATCACAAATAATAATTAACAATCAGCGGATGGTTGTACAAAGTCATGACAATCATAAAGCACATTCATATTTGCAGTAGATTTCTCATGGTTTCATAGGAGGCAAATGTTTACCTGGGTGGGCAGGGCAGCTCTGACAAAGTAATTCACCTACTCTAAGTGCAAAACAAAGACAACTGGAGCAATTAATGATTATTTTGACAGGTAGGTGACAAACTCATCACACAGCTTTTGTCAGGAGATTGGAAGTTAACTTCTTTTGACAGACACTACTTGAATGTTGATTTCAACTAGCCTGAGCTGTCTGTCTTTCAAAGAGCTGAGGCAAGTGTTAATCCTGCTGCTCCGTTGTGTACAAGAATCACCGCAGACTCCTTGGGCTTTTTATCTGCCGAGTACAATAAGTGAGCAAATTTTTTACTAGCAACTTTCCTACTGAGAAATCTTTCTAAAGGCTGCAGCATTTCAACAATAAAATCATGTGCTTGGACTTTAGCTATCGCTGTTCCTTTCACGCAACAACAAAAATCATACTGCCAGTATGAAGGACTGTTTTCTTATATAACACAACTAATCGTGCATGTTTCCCTTACAGGACTTAAACCAAGTATGACAACAAGCCATTATATTTAGCCTTGATAAAACTGTTCATTCCTCCGAGAGATTTTTTTTCTTCAAGTTGGCTCTTCTTCTTGCTTTGGCTCGAGTAGTTAGAAATATCAGAACCGAAGATCTGCGCAACAGATGGAGCTCGGTTGAGAAGAATGCCTTTGGCTGGTGAGGATCTTTGCCTGGCAGGTGTCAAACCAAAATTAATACTGCACATATTATGCTTTACCGAGTTTCAGATTTTAGTGAAGTGAGACTGCATTCCTTCCTGACCACAAACATATATTAATAGAACAAGCCATGCAGAGCAAGCTAAAACAGTACAATCATTATGCTGAATCCTCCACTGCTTGGCATTTTATTCAATCATTTACACCCATGCAAAGCAAGTAAACAAAATGCAGCGGGTTAGTTTAGTGTCTCTTTACAGACATTTTGTGCAGGTGCCAAAAGCTTCACAAAATGCCATAAGCAACATGGACTTAGACCCCCCTTGCTTTCTTTTTTCCCTCCTTTTCTTGTGTCGGTGCCTTAAAGGCTTATGAACTTTAGTAGGCTTTTCGACATTTCAAAATCCACAGGAAAAAACAGGTACTGGTACTAAAATACACTGCTCAGCTACAGCCGGTCGCTACGCCTGGCTTGCCAAGCAGGCGATTCAACAGCCTGAGTGAGAAGGCAGGACTTTCCACAGGGGTCAGGAAGGAGAGCTTCAGGTGGCATCAGCTGCTTCTCTGCATTTCCAGACTAGTGGGAGGCTTAGCATCGCACCCAGCCCTCTCAAGTGCCAAGTCTCTTTAAGATCTGAAAGAAACCGATTTGGAATCTCATGGCTGGTTTGACAGATCGGTACTGTCCAAAAGCAACTTTAGCTGACTGATAGGGCAGTAATTTTAGAAGGTCACAGTCACAGGACTTTTAATTATCTGTAAAGCAAATGTGAGATTATATTTGTGTGTGTGTATAAATAAATAAATACACACATTTTCAAATTCTTAATAAAAAGATGAAAGTCTTAGACATCTGCAAGTCAAATTCATACCCTTTTTCATTTCATTTCCACAAATTCAGGTTAAAGAACTGTCACACCACCCTGTGAGAAAAAGGATGAAAATGGGAGCGTGAATGAATCATTTCACAAACAGAGGTCCTAATTCACAGAGCACTTTATACTACCACGGGTTTGATGAGTACTCCTTTCCCCTCTGAGTCAGCACTGACCTAACATCCCACGCGATGCGCTCACTGGCGTGGCTTGTGGCTGCCCTGTGACACGGCTTGTACCGGGTGACACGGCACACTGACCAGCTGCAGTCATTAGAGATCCCAAGACAATACTGAAAGTAATGAGGTGACTCACAGCTGCAGCCACGCACTTGAAGGCTGTGGACCCAATTACTCTTTTACTCACTCAGGAATAGTATTTTGCCAAAGCAACCGGAGCAAGTTCGAAATCAAACAAGCTATTAGCAAACATTTGTATTACTTACGGTATTTGTAGAAGATCTATGCCAGTATTAGTGGGACAATTCATATGCAAAACCTAAACATCTGAAAAAATCTTTTGTTTAAACAATTTTCATGTCTCGTGCATACAGAACAATGTTTTTCCTCACAGTTTTGTAGTCTACTAGCTGCCAGGTTTTGATCCACAATTGAAATTTCAGTCATTTTGGCTTTCGTACACAGCAAATCAGAAATAAAAACGTTTTAACATCAGAAATGAAAAGGCTGGAAGATCAGACAGACCATAAAAGATTTGTTTTACTTGGTTTGGGATTTTTACACAGCTATGCCTAACCTAAGTAAGACTGAAACAAAACCAAAAGCCAAAACAAAAAACGAGACAAATCAGTTCTGTCCCAGAGATGCAGAAATACAAACAATGCTTGTGTCCCTGGGGGAGCCAAATCTGAAATCCTGCTATGAACAAGAGAGAAGGGCTGTTATTTCCTCGACAACTGTTCCTGACATCACAGCTACCTCCTAGAGGTAACAATGGAAAAGCAATCTTGAAAAAGAATATTTTTTTTTTCCTTAAGCAAATATCTTTCTAGTTCTACAAACTCATAAACAAAGAGATCAGGGTTTTTTTTATAATGCTGAGAATTTTAGTGCCAGAACTGTAAACATCAATTTCTTTCTCTTCCGTCCTTCAGATGTAACTGCTATGTGTTGGCTGACTTTATTAAAGAAATCAAACACACCCTGCAATGACCCTTCTAATTGATATCAGTGTTAGACAGGGCTAAATATTTTGAGCTTCGCATTCAAAGTGTGTTACCTAATTTTGTGTGTGCGCTCCTCAGAGAAGAGCCGAATGATCTGGTGATGGGAGGTTAACACATTCTGTGGAAGTGGCCTCGAGTTTCCATGTGCAGAAATACGCCATACCACATCAGCATACGCAAACCCAACTTCGCTGTGTACAAACTACACAAACACTGCCCAGCTACCTAACCTGATCCTCCACTTGCACTTTAGTGTGGGTAAATATGCTGATGACAGGCACAGAGGGTTCATGTGCAAGTTTACAAGTTCAAGTGCAGAAGACAGACAAAAATTTGGCTGTTTTGGTTTTCCCTCATTTTGGGAGATTCCAGCTTTCTAAGTCTGTTACACTGCCCAGGAGTTGTGTCCTAAAGCCACACAACTGAACTATTTAAATATCTTTATTCAAGTTTTTAGATTGAAAATGAGACCTTCTTGTCTACTTGAAAGAGGTTGACAAGAACATGAAGGTACCGCTATGACTCAGGCTTTTCAAGACACGTTATTTACTAGACATTACCTACTGATATTGATACTGTATCTGAGTCATTTGAGAACTTTAGGCACCCCATGAAAAGTCCTTGCTGGAGGCACCTCGGAATCTAAAGATTTATGAAGGTTTTCACTCCCAAAATTGCCGAGTGAATGGGGACAGTCAAGCTGAAAACTGTGAAGAGCCTCAAATGTTTTCAGGAAGTCCTGTGCAGGTGGATTGTGAGACTTGGGACAAGACTCCCTGGATCACCGCAAGAAGCCACTAGTCCTTTTTAAACAACTCAGGTCCAAAGCATTCAACAAAGAGTCTCAACAGACCCCTTCTGTAAACCAAGCAAGGAAAGCAGAAGCAATTTTAAACACTGTTCTTTGTGTCATGCAATTATTTCCACATGCAAGTAGAGAAACCCAGTCAACCAAGGACACCTGTGTCTGGAAGTGCTGCAGGAGCACCCCTTTTACAGGGAACAGAAGTATGTTTGGAACAGCTGAACATAAGCTTAATGGAGTAATTTCAAACAACATATAAAATTGCCTTGGATACACAACTGCAAAAAATTTGTAGCTCTGTAAACCCACGGATTGCTATTTTAAAGACAGTTTCATTAAGAAACACAGCTTGAGAATATCTATCAAATAAGATCAGAGCTACATGCGGGGACAGCGGGAGGCAGCTGATGCAATCTGCAGCACAGCTCTAGTGCTCATCAGTCTCTGACCCTGAGAAAAAATATAATTACTGCATGAATACACACATTAGACCAAAAGAGAAAGTCTAGGAAATGACAAAACTCTACTAGAAAGAGATGGTGAGAACTCCTTGGGTTTTATGCAATGGTCTACAGTTCTGTACGTCCCAATCCGATATACTTTGTTAGACTGACAACACAGCTGTGGCTTTATTTTCGAAGCCCACATTTTTCTATGGGAATCATTAAATATGACACATTGTCCTGTTCAACAGAAAAACAAATCTGCCTCTACTTTTTATTCCTCTGAAGCCTTAATTTAATTGTGCAACATTTGCTTTAGAAACACATTTGAAGATGTTTCAGATTACCTCATTTGTACACCATCCGAGGCTTTCCAGGAACTCTGAACCAACAGCCTCCTAGCCCTTCTTATATCTGAACTACTGTATTTTATGGCTTCCATGCTGTACTGTCTGGAAACTCCCCGTGTGACTGGCCTTGTTGCATTAAACACAAACACATAGGGAGGAGAGACACTGCGCCAGAGAGTTTGCAATCTTAGGCACGGGTTGTGAAAAAGGCTTTGCATGTATTAGTTTATGTACACAGAGATTACCATGATTATGTTCAAATAACTCCAAAGAGCTGGGCCTACACAGGTAAAAAAGGAAAAGCACCAGAGGAGCCAACAGCCCAGCAGCTCATCCATGCTGGATTTCCTACTCATGACCGCTGCTTTGAAAGGTGCCCATCTTCAGATGCCGATGGAGCCCTGCTACGCCTCTGCAGTTTTAATTAGATAACTTAATTTACCAGGTCCCAGAAATGTAAATAAAATTGTCCCAAATAATCTCAAGTATGGAACTGAGCATACTGGAATTTGGAAATCCACTGAGGTACTGATAACCAAACGGAGCAGACAACCAAAGGGGTGAGCAGCCATTTGATCTAGAAAGGCTGAAATGTTATGAAGACAAATACACATGCGTGTGCTTGGGACGAGGCTGGGGCTCTGACCTCGCGGCTCTGTACAAAGTGGATCCTCCTGAAGCTTTTGAACCGCGGAGCTAGGAAGGCTCCGCACAGAGGAGCTCCCATGCATTTAAGATGGAGGCAGTGAAGTTTTGCCCTGTTCTGTTTTCAGTCATCCAGTGACCACAGGTAACTCATGAAAGTATCTGAAAATATCCCCTATCTGTGCTCTTTGTGCATGCAGGTGCTGTCACGACAATTTCTTGAAAATTCATGAAAAGTTACACCAAGACCATAGCTGATCTACTGTCACTGCTTACCAAAGCATCCTCAAATGTCTGCACCTCACCTCTATTCTGCCAGTTGCTTCACGTGGAATTTAAGGCATTGGGTTTAGTCTGGAAAAAAACACCTCTGAGTCAAATTCTTATGTCTGCATTTACACAAAGTGATAGATTTTCCCAGACAGTTCACAGTGTGGATTCTTTCTGGTCTCCCACTCTTAGCACTGACTTAGTCTATTCCCACCGTCTGCCATCTCCTCCATCTCTCTTCTCTTCCCTGCCTTGTGCTGCGGCTGCTGGAGGACCCTGGAGCTGGGGCAGGGTGCTACCGCCATGTCCCTCCATCACAGAAAGGCAATTGATCTGTCTCCTAACCCATGCTGGGCAGGCATGCAGCCCTCCCACCAGATGGGTGGACTTGCCTGTGTCAAAGGTATGTTGCAAGTTTTTCTGAAACAAAAATCCCCTCCTACGTTAAAATAATGAATTTGTTTTTTTCTTTTTTTCTTCCTTCTCCAGCTTTTTCTCTCCTTCCCCACCCACTTTTTCAAGCAGGAAGGAGAGTGACAGGGAGAATAATGATTTCCTCAGCTTCTGTTGGAAAAAAAACTCAAAAATTTTCCACCAAGACAGAATTTTTTTCTGTGTTTTTTTTCAGTGAGGTTCAGAAGCCATTTTTTTATTTAAAATTTTCTAAGTAAGTGTCCAGTTAATACTGGCATTTGGTGTGGAAGGTAGCAGGGAGCTGGTACCTCTGTTTTGTTTATCACAGATCCCACCCTTAAGCGTGGCAAGAGGTCAGCTTAAATTTTTCTCCTGAATTGTATCTTTGCAAACCACTTTTCAGGGTTTTGGCTGTATAAATCAAACCCCATAGCCCAGCGTGGATGCACAGCTTGTGATGCTTTCCTTCTGCCAGTGGGCTTTGCACGCCCCGGTGTTAATCCCCACTGCCTCCACGTGTTCGGGAAGGAGGGAGGAAAGCACTGGTAAGCAAGAAGAGGACCGGAGCTGCCAAAATCGCGGCAGCCTTCCCATGCATGGAGAGAGTGGCAGAGACTGGAGAGGCCAGTAAAGGAGAAGAAAAAGGCACTGAGGCTATTGATTTTCCAATGGCGTTGATGGGCAGGGGTCTGAGCAGGTTTGAGACCCTACTCTGTCTCTGTTTCTGCTCAGGAGTCAGCCTTGTTTAAGGCGTGCTTTGTCTGAGCAGATGGCAAACCATGATGGCTGCTGGGTTAAGATTTTGCTGCCAAACCAGCCTCCGGCTGTTTTCAAAAGTGAAGACTGCTGCTCTCTTTACCAATGCAAAATAGCCGTCTCTCCAATCCCATCCTTCAAACTATTATTTTATGTATTACAGGAGCACATATCTAGCCAGACTATATAATTAACATTACACAATTTTTAATTAACTACCTACAACAATGTTCCTGCTTTAACTGGTGGTGCTGTTGGAGGGGGGGGGGTTTGAGGCTACTAAGAAAATCCAAATTCCCAGCTAGAAATTCACATGGTTCAGAGCAGAGCTTGCACCACCAGGTGCAGAAGGCGACCCATCGCTCTGGCTATACCATGTCTCCCATGAAAAAAAAACCCCACTTGTGACACAGGAACAAGCCCAAACCTCATTTACAATAGCAAGTACATAAGGCAGGACTGTACCAGAAAAGACAGTGACAGAAACACATACTGATTTAGTTTATTCCTTCGGCAGCTTTTTTTTTCATTTATTTTTGGCCAGGAACCTCCTATAAGGCTTGGCTGTTAACTGACCAGGCCCTTTCCAGCAGAGTCTCCAAGGGCATGCTGCGACCACAAGGCAGCACGGGTTCCTTTGGGTATCCCTCCCAATGGCGCGGCAGGGCTCACCGGCACAGCGAATTGTAACTCAATGCCGCCCTGACCCAGAAGCAGGACGTTGGCTTCCTAAAACTCAACAACAATCTACAAAACATGACATAAGTGAAAGTCCAGCGACCATCATTGGCACAAGTAAGTTCCATGCAAACCAACACAAATAACAGCTCTTAGAAACATGACAAGTTCTGGGGACAAACAACCATCATCCTCTTGCCCCCGCGACTTTGAGTCTGCTTGCACCTGGAAATACGAGTGGAAGAAACACCCCAACCGCACACACACACACACACGCAACTTCTCAGCAGACCACCAGCAACTGTTGATCCAGCAACGGCAGCTGGAATACAGCAACCCTGCACCAGCAATAAAGCACCAATGGGTCAGATTTTATGGTGTCAGCCCAAATTCAGTATCCCGGAGCATGCATCGGCCAAGCCAGCTGTTCTCCCTAACTTCAGCAAGCCTTGAGCTGCACTGTGTGGAATTGCTGCTTTCCACATGGAACGTCTCATTAAAGGCGGTGCCTGCCACAGCAACTGCAATAGCAACACGCATTTTTGGTGTGATAAACCGTATTTAGAGTGGGAAAGTATTGCTTTGTGAGCAGAAAAGCAAACCAAACAACGAGCGATAAAGTCCAGAGCTTCAGGCCAAAGGTTTTAATATCTGGTGTCGGTCCCGTTTCCCAAAACAAAGGATAGTTTATACACATTGTAGACATTTTCTGTCTGGAGCAATGCTAACACATTATCTCCTTATTTACACTGCACATGAAGTGTCCTGCACCCCCACCCACACGATGGCCTGAATCTAGATCCACCCTGCTGTTGTTCATGGGAGGAAATGTAGGTGTGTTGCAGAGCCGATGGGTCCTGATATTCTACAACAACATCAGGCAGAAAAGACAACATGGGTTCTTCCTCTCAAGGCTTCAGGGTCCTCCCAGAATGATTTTAATATCTCCTGTGGCAAGGAGAGGGGGGAATGGTAGACAGATCTGTGGCAGAGCTAAAAACTCAGGATTTCTGGAGTCTCCGTCATACACCATAACCGCAAAATCATGCTTCTTGTCTTCCATGAACACAGCAAATCTTTTTTCTCCCTTCATCCTGGAGGAGATGAGATGATTAGGAAATTCCCTAAGCTTCCCTTACTTTGGTTTCTTCCCTCATTTCAGAATCTGAATTCAAAAAAAGATCCGGCCATTGAACTCAGTCTGGACTTCTGCTTCCAAATACTTCTTTCAGCGTGGAAAGGACCAACCATGGAATAACCAAGCAAGTCACCCTATTATGCAACAGACAGGAAAACTATTTGTGCCAGTACACTGTGGTATTCATTTCTCTGAAGACTGCTTTCCTCCAGGGAATTCCAGTAGCTGGACTAATTGAAGTGTTTTGACAAGTTATAACAGCCCAGAAAACCCACCTATGAAATTACATCCTGGTAGCATCTTCCAAAGTAAACTGAAATCTTGGTATCACAGCTCATTTGGGAAACTACTATGCCATAGCTTTCATTTGTTATGAGAACATAGCTTGAGTTTTTGTTGTAGACAACAGGTGGTGTTACACCTAATGACGTGGCTTAATCTTCCCCCATAACAGGTTTTTGTACCAGCAGGGGCCCCATGGACCATCTCCTGAAACTCCAACAAGAATAAAAACATATAGTCTTAATTTATTCTCATTTCACCTATGTTCTTTCACTTCAGGTGACTCCCTCACAAAGTCATCAGCTCACCCCTAAGGTTGTCTGTCCGTCCCCAATAAAGAAAGTAATTGAAGAAAATCAGAACAAGCTGCCAGCGTAGATGCCGGCCTGTTGGGAAGACAAGGACACTGGCAGACTACAAGGACCAGGCAATGTTATTCTGAGAAAGCCTTCTTACTACTAAAACCAGCAGTGCCCGTGAGCCCTAGCCACGTGCCACGTGCCAGGCACAGTACATGGTTCCCATCACTTAGGTTTTCTTGGTTTATTCCACTATTCCACATGCCTACCAGTCTCCTACTGCCTTTTGCTTCCCACTGCCATGGAGAGAAAATATTTAGCTGGGGGGGAAGCTCTTACATACAAATAATTTAGGATTCAGAGGGCAGAAGCTTTAAAATGCTAGAGGTTAGAACATTTCAGAAAGTGAGCCACAAGAAGTATGGATGGACCAACTCCATTCCGGCTCCTGAGCTCAGCTGCAGCCCGGACGAGTTAGCACGTCCTGGAGATATCTACCAGGAAGACAAAGGAGACAGAGGCAGTGAAAAGGAAGGAAGTCCCAGACTAAAATATTTCATTTTTCCATATTTTTCTTCCTGAATATCCCAAAACAGAAAGCAGACAGATTTTTTGCAGAAGTGACCAGGATTTATTAAGGACAGGATATTGATATGAAACATTCATGACCCTCACCTTGGCAATATTTCTCTTGGATGGGGTAACGAAGCAGATTTATTACATATTAGTGCCAAGAAGCTCATAATAAAAATACAGATTATAGTTCTCAGATTCATCAACTCAAACCAGATATTTTTGAAAAAACACTCCAGCAGGAAGAATGTAAGTCTTGTAAGACACTTGGGCTACCAAAGCAGCATATGAAATACGTATTTTATCCAACAACAGGATACAAAGTAAATGATTTGATTTAAAAACCCTGAAACAAAGGCAGTCTGTGAAGACATGAGAAGGAGACCCCTTGTCATGTTATCCCAGGTGTGGGGCATGCAGAGGAAGATAGATAGATATGTTAGACATAAACAAAGCAAGCAGAGATTTTATTGCATTACAAGTTGATGATTTTACGAGACTTGAAATAAAATAATAAAGCACAAATAATGCAAGATAGAGAAATACTGCAACTTCTTGGGAAGCCAGGCTTCTGCAAAGGTTCAGACAGACCACAGCCACAGCAAACCTTCACATCCATTCTACCCTGATCATTTGGTCCCCTCTTCCCTTCTGTTTCTGACCTTCACTTCTTTCTTTACTAGGACGTATCTAGTGGAGAATCAGCCAAGGAGGACCCATTTATCAAATTCCTAATAGTGAGCTTTGAATATTTCATTCTGCTTCTGCCACACTCCCTGCAAAAAGGAAAGATCTCTCTTCAAAATGCTCCCGGAGCTTGCCTGCGTCACATCTGCATCATCTGCACGGCTTCGGGAAGACCTAACACGTCAGCATGCTGTGAAAGAAGGAACTCGTATGTCCCTAGGTATGACTGAAGGCATTGTCACTACCGAAAGTTTCCATAAATCAGAGTGTAACGCACCAACTCTTTAACAACTCGTCTCTCCTCATTTCCAGACATACTACCAAGGGGAAAAACTTGTTTTGATTTCAGTGCCAAGGATTTCCAGGGTTTCCAATTCCTCACTTCTCCCAGCCCATCCTTAGGAAAAACAAAGCAAAAAAAAAAAAAAAAAATCCCCCCAAATCCCCGAACCCCCAAAGCAAAGAGAAATAAAACAAACCAAACAAGTAAGTACCACAGTGTTTCTAATTGCTTTCCAAAATACAACAAACAAAAAAGCATTTAAAATTGCTTTAGTTTGGGGAAATTACTAATCATGAGATCTCTACTGCATGTCTGTGTTTAATAGACAATGTAATGGAAAAAAAAATAGAGCATTAGTGATCATCCAAGAAAGATTTCATGAAAAACAGGGTGGAAGGGAGTTTGTTTGGATTTAATGTTTCCCCAGAAGCATCTCTAGTCCAAACATTACACCACAGGTCAAATGGAGGGGAGCCAGAAAGTGAAACACTTTAAAAATAGCCCTTAAAAAAGAAAGTGAAAGTGGCCAATCTAGTTCCACCTTTTGTGACCACGAAATGCAAATTCTGTGATGAAAAGCAAATTTGGGCTCCGGTACCATCACTGACTGTCAGTAAATAGTGCAACCTATGCATGGGTATTCCAACAGAAAAATATAGGTCCAGCTTCTCAAATTCTTCCAGACTTAGCAATCCAAGCTGGTACTACTGCTTGTAAGTAAGCTTCCATTAAAATATTTCGGTTTAGAACTGACAGTTTAAAATACTACGAACTGTCCTCAGCCCTCTGTTGTAGCCCTTCCAAGCCACCTCCTTGCAGACAGAGAAGCTCAGCAAAGCTCTCCCACCAGACCGACTGCCACCAAGATCAGAAAAACTGCATGGGGCAGCTGCCTTGATAATATTTTATAGCCGTAAGGTTAGTCTTGCCAGCCTGTTTCACACATTGCAATACTCACTGTACTTTAGACGTTCCTTCCAACTGAAGGAAAGTAACCTTTTTAATGTTTGATAATGCTCAGACTTTGCATCCTGATGCTCATGCAGGTTCATTTCTTCTTTATAGCATTTCCCTGGGCCTCAAGGTTGAAGATGCTGAGGGAAGAGAGAAGGATGGTGATGAGCATCATGGCAATGGAAAGCAGTCACGTCATCCCTAGTAGATTCTCACAGACGATCCCCGCAATCCCCCTCGATGCCTCTCAAATTGGCAAGATCGCAAAATGCTTGTAAGGCAATTTTTCTCTCTTCTCCAGCTGCTCTTTGAGAAAGAGACATGTGCCATTAAACAGGGAACCAGAGGGTTAAGCATTAAATTGCCTGAAAGACAGAGCACTTGAGGCCCAAACAAGCTAAATGTCTTGGTCAAAGAAAAGGCAATTCCAAACTTCTTGTCAAGCATCATTGAGAAAGAAGTGATCTTACTCGCAGATGAAATGACCAGCAGCTTGCAGCACTGAAGCAAGAAATACAAGCTTTGGGAGGAAAGTCTGACACATTCTCAGAGGATGCTGACAAGAACTTTGAAAATCTAATCTCTCCTGAGGCTCATGAGGCTGAAGGGAAACCCCCTGAGAAGGCAGGGGAGGTGGCACCTATCTACTCTGACGTGTCATCTTGTGGGAAAAGCCGTAGCCCAATAAAGCAGCAAACGAGAAAAACTGAAAAAAGACAAGTTCTGTATTTTGGAATTGACCCAGAGGGGGAGACCTGCTCCAATACTGCAAGCTGAGCACTTCAGGCTTCAGAAGCAAGCAAGCTCTGAATTGCTTAAGAGGAACAGGCAAATGTAAACAACGCTCTAGGGAAAAGACGCTGATGAAAGATACTGTGCTGTGTGCTTAAAAAGAAAAAGAGAAAATGGCTCCAAACAGTTAAGGGCTCCACAGAGGTCTGAACAAATTAAAAGTGGGAAGTGCAAACTTGCAAGATTTCAAAGACTGGATTTTCATGGGACCTTCAGATGCCTTCCTGAAGGCAGAGGCTCCCTCTATGCTGTGCATGAGGCGAGTGAGACTTCTGAGAGCATGATCCACAATAGCTGGCAGACTGAGCAAGAAACAAAGAAATGAGAAATGCCGAGCTGTACTCCCCTCGATAACATGAGAGCCTAATACAGGGCCACAAGGAGGTATGTCTCCATTCATGGTTCTCAGCCTAGAATCCTCTTCCAGAGCTGGATAAATCCTTCATTTCAAAAGCAAGAGATGTCACCGTCCTTGCAATGAGACCTGAGGACTAGTACTGCTGCTGACCCACTTCGCCCAACAGCCCTAGGCACCCACAATTCATTTCTAAGGAGGTTCGAATCCACATCTCTCAGTTCCCAGAAGACAGCTCTAACCTCTTCGTCCCTCCTAGTGAAGTTGTTCTTCTGGCTGCCCTCAGGCACCGAAAGCATGCAGGGCTTTCTAGCCTCCTGCAAATGACTAGTGAAACTCTCGGCCTGAGCTGCAAAAGGAGGAGAGTCTCGAGCAGGGTGCAGCAGAACTTCCTGTCCCAGCGCAGCCAGCGGAAGCCAGGGAGGAAATGGGAAAATTGAGTCAATTGAGGAAGCAGTCCTGGCCAGGAATGTCTTTGGTTTCTGAACTGCCTGATTTAGAAAGAAAAAGAAAAAAAAAAAAAAGAAGAAGGGGAAAAAAAAAAGGAAGGAAAAAAAAAAGGCTGTGGTAGAAAAAGCCCAGTCAATCAATTAGTCAGTCATTTCCAGTTCAAATATTTCCATAAGTGCTTGGCGGTGTTTTCTATGTAAGGGATGTCTACTGCTGGTGAAAGATTTCTTAGATGGCAGAGAATTCCCTTGATGACAAACTCTCCTCAGACAAGCTCCAGTCTGGGCAATTTCCCTTTGGAAGCCCTCACAACTTGTTAATTTGTTCAAGCATTCTGAGTCTTCTTAAAAGAAAAGCCAGTTGGCTATCAGTTGCATTTCCAAACCTGATACACTGAGAGAGACAGTGCTGAAGTGTAGGAAAATTCCTAAATTTAAGACATCAGGAGCATACTATGCTCCTGACCTGAATGCTCTACCTTCACAGAAAACATTTACACAAGTCCTTGATGTGTCCCAAATAGGTCTACAAACAAGCTGTGTTTAAGAATAATTTTGTCTGTTACTGAAATTCAGCCTCATCTGAATTATAACTTGGCAGCTGAAAGCTGGCAGTTCTTACACAGAAAAGTATATAGCTATAAGTAAAGAGAAATACTGCAATCTTTTATATTCTGATAACCTAACCACCTCCCCTACCCCCCTACCCCCCCGAAGTTCTAAAATCTAAGTAATTTGAGATTCGTCCGTGCTTTTGAATTTAGGCATCTTTTCTTACAGAAAACATTGTGGGTTTTTAGTCAGCCCTGTGAGCCCAGTACAGATTTACAAGATAAGGAGTTCATGATCTGGCTCTACAAGCAGGCAGCAGTATGTTCCACTTATTAAAGCTATTAAAGCATATATGAACATCACAGCAGTTCTGCCATCTTCTGCTTTGCTGCTGAAGGGCTATGTCTTTTGAGATCACCTTCTATACTTTACGCATTAATCAAATTGGCCTTGCAGGTTCGCTGAAAATCCTTTGCCTTTGAAAAGCCTTTGCCAAGAAACTAGAAGCTGTTCTCCCCAATCCACATCTTCCCTCCGATTCTTCATCACAGCCAGCCAGCTGCCTTACAAGTCAAGTGATGCACATATGAACACAATGCGCCCGAGTCCAAACTGGAGAACAGGGCACAGCCAAACTCTGATTATTAATCCCAGACCAGACCATACTCCCATAAAGGGATGTACAGGCCAGCCAGCACGCAAGTAGGATTATGAACACTAATGAGACAAAGGCAAATTTTAATTATGGTACATAAGTGTCTCCATTGTGCAACAATGTCTAAAAATATCTACTCATTTATTCCCAAACTTCAAAAAGTGGTTACAATGCCAGTAACAGAGGATCAGCAATCACAGCATTTGGTGGCTTTGTCTTATTTTTCTTTATTGGTTATGCTGGCAAATCACATATGAGGACAGGTGATAAATATTCCTCATACTGGAGAATGCTCTAATGCTTTCTTATAAAGAGATCTAAATGATGCAGTTTCTCTTTTTTTTTTTTTTTTGTTGTTGAGGGTTTTTTAGCTTTGAAGTGGGAAGTGAAGTGCTCATCAGCTGCAAAGTGCTACTTTAATATCACCCATGCAACAATTACCTCTGCAATAACCTTCATTATATTAAATTACATGCTACCCTTCCTCAGCTCAGTGTGAAGACTAGCTGGAGAATAAAACAAGAAAAAAAACCCAACGCACTGAAAAGCCATTGTACAGTACTGTGCCTACACAACAAAGGTGAATATACTTTTTGCAGGGAAACTAAGTATCACTTAAGAACTGCCTGCCTTTGTTTGAAGTCTTAAATAAAACATAAGTGAAGTCCCCTCACCTATTCCAATATTCATTTCACTGTAATGATGCAGTGCTATTGCTGAACATGCATACATATTACTGCAGAATTCAAGAGTGTTGCAATATGCAGTCATGAGGACTTAAATAGTGAAGACAATTTTGCTTTCAGCATTCTCTTAATTTTTAGTAATTCTCTTAGCAACCCAAATATTCTCATGAGGTCTCTTTCAGTACAGAGCAGAGGTTTATATATTCCATTACTTTCTCTGAACAACCAGTACTAGTTTGTTTCTTTCTATTCTATTCTAAAGATATGTCTGTACTTGCTGGCTTTTAACAAACATATTTACCTATTGACATCCTGAGGTTTTAAAGTGAAATTTATTTTGAAAAGTGGCTTATTGAAGTGACATTAAAATTCTGCACCTTTTATGTCTCAGTGACTTCCAGATAAAATTAATACCATTTACAAAGCATAGGCTTGGGGAAATTTTTTGGTGGTGTCTTTTCTTAACTCTCAGCCTTACTGACTGCCCAGGAGCTGAAAACTCAGCTGCACTCTTTGATTCAGTCATTAACACTGGTAGCAACAATTATGCAGGACAAGACATGCATTCTAGAGAACAGGGCACTGTAAGTAAAGGCAGAATGTAGTAACTCAAAAGAGTTAATTTGGTGACACTGAATAGAAAACAGTTCATAGCTATGCAAAATAATCAGCATTCTGAAAAAAACTAGTGAGTTTCAAGACGTTGTGGGCAAGGCACGTTCCTCGTTGATGGATAACTCTGTAGGAAGGCCATGAGCAACCGCAGCACCATAAGCGGTGGTAGAGAGAGATTGCACAACAGAGGTGGACTCTGATGGAGCTGAATGGAAAGACGAAGAGTTCTGCTCCAGGATCTGTAGCCCCAGAGCACAGCTTGAATATCAAATGACAAATCTCCTCCATGTCCTCAGTCAGAGAAGGTCAGTGGAAGGCAGACGCCTCGGGGCTCTCCAATGGGGGCCCTGTCCATGGTACCGTCCTGCCCCACGCCAGGCTCTGTGCTGCCGGAGCCTTGGGCTCAGATCATCTATCCAGTTATAACTTTGTGAAGTCCCGGCTAAGTTGGACCAGTAATAATGGTCATGTGTATAACCAATACATTTGCTGGAAAGAACGTGGAACTGTTTATGCTCTTTGACATATATTTATGCCGTGAAGCAAGCGCCAGCTGCTGAAATCTCAATGGAGAGAGGATATTGCCAACTCTATCCCAGACAGTTTGGATCTCTGAAAGTGGTCATGGCTTTCCCTCCTCAGCCGTCAGAAACCGTGTTGGAAATTGGGGGAACTGGTTGAGAAAGAAAAGGAGACCACAAGCAGCAAGACAATGATCATTGTCCCTGAAATCATGCTCCTGGAATTAAAATGTTGCTATTTTTAACACCTTTGGCAACAATGAGATACATCACAGGAAGCCCCACTGATGTTTATAAGCTCACTATCAGCTTCTCATGAATTGCCCTTCTACTCTGCAAGTTCACAAGTTTATTTTTACTTCCTGAAAGTGAAGAGCTAACAGAGATACTCCATACTGAGAGCATCATTTGGGGAGTCTGAGCAGGATCAGCTGTGAGATCAGATCAGGGCTTTATCCAGGTGAGTCTTGAAAACCTCCAAGTATGGAGATTGCACAGCCTCTCTGGGCAACCACTGCCTGACTGTCCTGGTAGAGAAAAAGTTTCTGCCTACATCCAGTCTGAACCCCTCTTGTTTCATCTTGTGCCTGTTGACTCTTACCCTACCACTGTGCATCGCCATGAACAGCCTGGTTCCCTCTCCCTGATTACTCCCATGTAAGCAGTGAGGGGCAGCTATCAGGTCCCTCTGAAGCCATCTTTTCTCCAGGCTGAACCAGACCTGGCCCCTCAGCCTCTCCTCACACAGCACGTGCTCCTGCCCCCAACCATCCTGGTGGGCCTTCGCTGAACTCATTCCAGTTTATCAGTGTCTTTCCTGTACTCAGGGGGCCAAAACTACCCGCAGTATCTAGATGTGCTCTCATGAGTGCTGAGGGAGATAATCACTTCCCTCAATCTACTGGCTCTGCTTCTGTTAAAAGAGCCCAGGATGCTGTCGTCCCTCCTTGCTGCCCGGGCACAGCGCTGGCTCATGTTTGCTTGCTGTCTATCACATCACTACATTCCCTTTCAGCATAGCTGCTCCCCACAGTCAGTCCCCAGCCTGTATTGCTTCTTTCCCAGGTGCAGGACTTCACATTTGTCCCTATTGAATTTCCTAAGGTTCCCGTCGGCCCATTTCTCCAGTCCGCCCAGGTCCCTCTGAATGGCAACCTTGTGCTTTAGCATACTGACTGCTTCCCCCAGTTTGATGTCATCTGTAAACCTGGTGAATGTGCACTTGGTCTCCTCCCCCAGGTCTCCTCCCCTGATGTTAAACAGGGCATGTCCCAGCACAGACTCTGTGCTACTCCACGTGTCACAGGCCTCCAGGTTGAGTATGACCCGTTAACCACTAGAAGAGCCCATTCCAACCTCCTACCACCACAGAACAACAAGAGATTGTATCACCTATGCAAAAATGAGTGTTTTCACAACAGCAATATAACAAACTGCTCTGTGGGCTACAGTAAGTTTAAAAAGATCATAAAAAAAGTATGTTCTTATCTTATTTGAAACTGAGTCTGTGAACACTAAAAAGCCACCATCTGTGCAGAGAATATATAATCTTCTTGAAAAGATTATTTGTCCTCATACTTCCCATTTGGTAATCATTTTTTATATTTAGTACCTAGCACCATGTCAGCAACACTCACTGAATACAAAGGAACAGAAAGACAGATGCAAGCCACCCTTGAGCACAGGTGCTTACCACACATACATTAACAGGCTGTTTATAACTAAAAAAAACAGTAAGGAAAAAATTAGCTTTTTTCCTCACTCTACAATTTGCCAAACTCATAGACACAGGATGTTCTGGAAGCTGAAGTAAAACTGCATTCAAAACAGATTAGATAAATTCAGAGGATAAACAGTCTCCAGTGACTACAAAAGACAGTGATCCATATGCAGCCTTTGGACACATTCAGGTCCCATACTTCTCCATCAGTATCTCCTACCACCCTCTTTCAGAGAAGCAACACTGAGCCAGGTAGGGTCTTTTTTCCAAGCCTGTCCACAGCTTTTATCAGGCCCCTCTAACAAAGAGAAATGCTTAAAAATAGTCTCCCATAAAAAATCAAACTTCCCACCAATTGCCTCAGAGTGTCACCTTAAATTCTAGCAGAAAGATCCTACCATTTTGTCTCAGCTGTCATGGTACTCTAGGCTAGTGCTAAATACCCGTACCAGGCTATCATGCGATATGCGATATGCGTCACACAGGCACTGTGACGCAAGAAACAAATCAATCCAGAGATCCAACTCCGGATTATCTGAATACCTGGAGTAATTATAAGAATGCTTGCAGAACGTCTAGAAATTGGTATCTCTATTAACAGGTTGCATCAGCATCTTCTAACAGACAGTATCCATTCCTCAAGGACCTTGAGACAAAATCTGTCGTTTGCTTCAGATAATTTTCTTTCAGCTCCCTCTCCAGAATTCTCCTTTGCTATGCTGCCTACAAAACCTAGTAATACTCAGAGCATGGAGGTGCTGGGTTCAGTGCATACCATCTTGCTGACAAATATCACTTTATAATGCACTGTGGTCCATGGTGGTCGGTTTGTTTGTTTGCTAAGTAATTGCAGTGGTGTAAATAAAGGTTGGGATTTCTGAGAGGCCCAGCAGATTAAGGTGTTGGCTGGCCTAAAAGGCAAATAATTTCTTTTTCCATAACTCAGAAGAAGGAATTGTTTCCTGCTAATTAGGTAAGAGCCAATGAAATGTGTGATGTGCTAATTGGGCAGCTTGGAATGTACTGAGAAGGTGGGGAAGATGATGTGATATAGGATGATGAGAGTACTTGGGTATGACATTATGAGATAAAAAGTTTGGATAAGATATTTGTAAGGTCATTGGGACACTGACCATATTCAAAATTCAAAAGCAGGGTAAATGTAATAAAAGCTGGCTTCATATAATAAAAATCAAATCTGATGGTTTGATTTATATGGTTTATAAAGGACCACGTATGTGGAGCTTCCTCCAAAATGGTGACTCTACCTCTTTATCTCAACAGAACAGGATGACCAAAATATAAGTATGAAAGTGATCTCAAAGCATTGATGGTATTATGCATTTTAAGGGTACCTCTTTGATTTTAGTAACAAAGAATGTTTCTACTTACACAAACTAATAACTTTCTTTTAAGTATCAAATGATTTATTCTGTGCTATGACAATTTATGTCAAGTATGACTTAGAGCAGGAACCATCTGCAAAATGAACATGACATTTTGCATTTGCGTAATGGTCCCTGGTTAGTCCCTACGCCTAATGCATATAATAAAAATAACAACAAAAACACTTTGAGCAATGTTTCACAGTCAAAAAATAAATCTCACAACAAATACCAGTTTCCCAACAACGTATTGCTTCCTATCATCTTCCCAGCCCTATGCAGAAGGATCAGAGCTGTTCCTGAGTTCTGAACACAAGTTCCTGGGAATTATAATTGACCAATTTCTGAAATGTATCATAAATGCCATTGTTATTTTCAGGCCAGTTATTTCAATAAACAACTTTTCTCATAGTTGGAGTTTCTATAGGTGGGTCAGATAACAGTAGGTAATCTGCTTTGAAATTCATGCCTGAGATTTCTAGAGAAGACTAGTGGAGTTCAGTGGGAGCTGAATCCTGATGCACTGACACGCTTTTGGAAGTCTCAGACTTGGTTCACAACAGTCTGTTATTTCTGATTCATGGGACTATGGACACAATTCAGCATGATGTCAAACACTGTCACTGCCACAGTGATTTCAGTGGGAGGATCACAAGCGGTGATAGAACTATGACCTAGCTACAGGAGTCTTAGTGTATCTTCTGCTGTTGTAAGAAGACAATTTCACTAAATTATATGGGTTTCTTAATTGCTCCACACATTATTAATTCATAGCTGACTTATCTTCAAAGCCTTATGCACGCCCAGGATCACAAGAAAAAAACAACACGTTGTATTTGTTGTACCTTCCATCTGAGGATCAGAAGGTACCCTACCACACAGCTACGCCTTTGTGAATTAGCCAAATGTTTTCTCCATTTTATAAATGGACATGTTGAGCTACAGTACTTTTGCTCCTTGCCCATCCTTGCCTTGCATCTGTTTTTCCAGAAAAGTCTGACTGAGTTCAACAGAAGTTATGAGGTTAACAGAAGAATTACTGTGCAGAATATGTGAGCTATAATGTGGGAGGGCAGGCTAAACAGTATCTTGTAACTCCCCCCTTCCCCTGCCAACCCCAGTCTTAAAATTGCATTGACAGGATCCTTATCTTCTATGTTTCCTTCCTAGGTCCTAATAGCAGGACTGTTTTCTATCTCTTAAGGGGAGTTACGGGGCTCCTCAGCTCCATTCCCGTATGGTTACACTACGCCAATGACAAGAAATTTCCTGGGGCAGTTGTTATGAGTTTCTCCCAGATTTTCCAGTCTTTGAATTTTAACTGTGGGTAGATCACCTTGTCTTTCTAAATGATTGTATCCACATCTGCCCTCTTGAACGTTTTTTGCGTATCTAATCCCAGACTTCAAGCAGACATTATACAAGTGTGACACTAGCTGAACTTCAAGGGCCAGTGCTGGAGTGATTTTGCAGTGGTAGAGCTAGACTCCCTCATACTCTTTACTGTCCTCAGAGGGACCTGGGAGCAGTTTACCACCACCAGAATGGTCTCTCTGGCAAAACCTCAGGAGCAGACACAAAGTGGTCTGCAGGCTGGACAATTGTATGTCTCAGCAAAAGTAGCTATTAGCCACAATCTTCCCAGAGGCACACTAATTTTCACCCCGTCTCATGATGGATAAGTGCTACAGCAACAGAGAGTGGCAGGCTGGATGAAGGGCGACGTATGATCTAGAGTTAGATGCTGAACCCCCCCGGTCTCGTCTAACCTTTTGCATTATCACAAACCATTTTATTTCAGGTTGTTGCTCTTGCACTAGGTTCAGCTGTGTTTGAATACAGGACAAATTTATGTTTGGCTACAGCGCATCTTCCAGAAAATCTTTTAGTCTTTACTAAAAAGAAATACTTAATTTGTCAACCAGCAGTTTCCTCCAAAGGTTAGCCACCTCTCTTATTAAAAATATGAGCCCTGCATCTAATTTGAAATTTTCTGGCCTCAGCTTCCAGCCACTGATTCCTGTTACGCCTTCTGCTCCTGTTAAAGTGACCTTTTAGTAACCCCCTATTTTAGCATCAAGTATTTGCTCCCCATGAAAATACTTACACATTACAAATGACCAACGCTCTAGTTTCATTTTAACAAAAGAACTCAAACTGTTAAGTTTAATTCTCTCCTCAAGTAATTGGAGGTCATGTAAAAAAAAAATCTTGTTTTCCCTCATTTTTTCATTCTCTTAATTAGAGCCAAATGTTAGAAATATCCTTAGAAAGACAGAAATAGGCAAGACATCCCTGCTTGGCCTAGTTACACAGCATGACTCAACAGTGGCCACAGAGTTACAACACATTAAAACTTTAAAAAAAAAAAAAAAAGAAAAAGCACTACTTATGCAGGCAGTGAGCCAAAGTTACTCCCTGTAAATCTAGTATAGTATTGAACACTCCTAAATTATTAACTAGCACAGAAGTTAAAAAGTTAAACTACAACAAGAGAAAAAAAAAGACTCCAACTGGAACAACAAAACAGTACACAAAATCGCAAACCCCAGATTTCACTCTGATTTAGCTTACAGTATGAAAAAATTTAGTCACATTTGAAAAGCCTTAATATTGCAGTTATGTGGCCTTCTTCTCTCTAATGCCTAAAGAGCTCATAAATTATTATTGCTAACCTGCTTGATCCAAAGTTCAAGAATAATTTTTTGCACTGATTTTATGTCCTTTTTTTGCAACTAGAATTAAAAAAAACCAGCTTGAAAAGTTTTACTAATTATTTATTTAATTAAATTAAAATACATTTTTCTATCTTAAAAGTAGCCAGCTTCAGGCTTAAAATTGCATGAGAGTTTCATAGTCTATTGAGATTTGAACAGCTACCTAGCAAATTCACTGGCAGAGAAAGTAATGCAACAGTGTATTAGCTGCTGCTTTTATCCTCAATCCTTTCATGGCAACCTGATAGCCCAACCCGATAGCCTTTGACGATGAGACGACTGCTTGGTGACGAGGGGAGAGCAGCGGGTGTTGTTTATCTTGACTTCAGTAACACCTTTGAGACTGTCTCCATAACATCCTAGTAGACAAGAGATGTGGTTCGGTCTAGTTAGGGGGACAGTGAGGTAGACTGAAAATGGAATGAGCTGTTGGGCTTCAAGGGTTGCAGTTAGCAGCACAAAGTCCAGCTAGAGGAAAGTCACTAGCGGTATACCCCAGCAGAAGATACTGGGGACAAGACTATTTAACCTCTTCATCAATGATCTGGACGATGGGACAGCCGGCACCTTCAGCAAGTCTGCAGATGATACAAAACTGGGAGCAGTGTCTGACACACCAGAGGGTCTTGCTGCCATCCAGAGGGACCTGGACAGGCTGGAGAAATGGGCCAACAGGAACCTCATGCAGCTCAACAAAGGGAAATGCCAAGTCTTGTGCCTGGGCAGGAATAAGCCCAGGCACCAGTACAGGCTGGGAGGCAGCTCCCCAGAGAAGGACCTTGGGGTCTTGATGAACAAGCTGACCTTGAGCCAGCGATGCGCCCCTGCAGCAAAGCAGGCCAACAGCCTGCGGGGCTGCATTAGCCAGAGCATTGCCAGCAGGTCGAGGAGGGTGATCCTTCCCCCCTGCTCAGCCCTGGTGAGACACAGCTGGAAGGCTGGCTCCAGCCTGCCCCCCCTCAGCCCTGGTGAGACACAGCTGGAAGGCTGGCTCCAGTGCTGAGCTCCCCAGAAAAAGAGAGACATAGACATGCTGGACCAAGTCCCCCAAAAGGCCAGGAAGATGATGAAAGGGCTTGAGGCATCTGACATATGAGGAGAGGCTGAGAGAGCTGGGAGTGTTCAGCACGGAGAAGGGAAGCTCAGGGGGATCCTATCCATGTGTGTAAACACCTGATGGGAGGAAGTAAAGCAGACAGAGCCAGGCTCTTCTCAGTGGTGCCCAGTGACAGGATGACAGGCAATGGGCACAAATTAAAATACAGGAAACTCAACTTAAACACAAGAAAATCTTTTACTGAGATACTGAACCTGGTCAAACCCTGGACCAGGTTGCCTAGAGAGGTTGTGGAGTCTCCATCCTTGGAGATGCTCAGAATCTGATGGGTCACAGTCCTGAGCAATGTGCTCGACCCTGCTCGACCAGGTGGGTTGAACATGGTGGCCTGCAGAGGGCCCTGCCAGCCTCAACCATTCTGTGATGCTGTGACTGTGCATGTGAAAGTAGAAATTCTTTTAATCAGGGATATCATTTTGCCACTCTAAGAAGTCACTTGCCCCTTGCTGCAAACTAATGTGTTTTGAAAATTCCACGCTCTGTAGAAATTTGTTTTCTTGGCCTTTTTGATAAACATTTCTTTTTCCATGCCTCATCCACTCTGTTAAGGGGAATGAAATCCTTCCAGTCTGAAAAAGCCTAATGTGTTTTGGGGGTGAAAAAGCAGGAAGAGGAAGATAATACAGGATGAATGGTGAAATATCACTTCTTATGCTAGCAGAATATACAACAGGCTATATTTAGAGAAGTCAGCAAATGGACTCTTGGAGATGGCTTTGTCAATACCCATGGTAAGTGGGACTATCCATATGCTTGAAGTTAGGCTTGTGATTAAGAACTCCATTGAATAAGGGCCAGAGTATCAAACAAGGAAGCCCCTTGAATTCTGCTCAACGTATGGACAAAGTTTAGAGCAATAAAATCAGCCAAACAAGCCAGACTAACTCAAATACAGCCATATCCCTTGCTGGTTTTTCACTAATTGTCCCTACTAATGAGGATATACCCATTAGCCCTTGAAGTTACATCTCATTTACTTACAGAGTTTCTATGCCACAGATATCAATTCACAATCAGTTTAGTCTACGTTCATAAAGCTGCTAAGAAATTATTACCATTTCAAACTCCTAAACACAAGTCATTAGAAAAAGACACTAAGGTTCCTGGACATGTCCAGATAGACCCAAAATGGCAAAATAGCTTTGCTACCAGGAAACTGAGGTCATTCTCAAACACACGCATACATGCCTTACAATGCAAATCATCCTGAGATATCCACTGATGTGCACCAGTCATGTGATGGATAGAACAGGCCACACATGTACGACATGTACAACACGCCACAGTGGAAGTACAAGTAGTTTTATTCATTATGGGGACATTTTAGCAGAAACAGGGCACCAGGGGATCACAAACGTAAGATACTCTAATCTCCATTGTGCTTTAACATAAAATTGGTCCTTAAGGTCAGGAGGACTGTGGGAAGAAGGACAGGAGAGTTCTAACCAGTTTCACCATTGCTCACTAATGAATCAGCTTGGCAACTTGTCCTCATTTTAATTTAGATATTTTGGAGGGAAAATAAAATGATAATTTGGGGATAGAAAATTTCAGAATAGGTAGTTGTGTTGCTAGGGAGTCCCACTCTGGCTGCAGTTTGGTTTGGAGAGTTGGACGTTTTGGGTTTGTTGGGTTGTTTTGGGTGTACATGTTGCTTTTCTTGTAACTCTGAGAGAAGTACCTGAGAGCTATGTGTTTTTATGCTGCACAGAAAATACCACTTCCTACGGGGCTGGTGAACAAATACGCCCTAACCACATTCAGAGCGCCCTTTTTTATTATTATCTTGAACCGCATTTGAAGAGCTCTTTTTTATTATTATCTTGAATAAAAGAAATATGGGAGGAATCAGTTTCTCCCTTGCTTGTTTTCTCTCCTTCACATAAAAAAATACGACAGCCCCCACGATTAATTTTACCGTTTAACACACAAATTCAAAAGTGTAGCTCAGGTTCCTTATCAAATGCCAGTAAATTTTCTAAAGAAAGGACTGATCGACCTTCCCTACCTTCCACAGGCATCAAAGGGCCCCAAGAGGCCTCCAGTTCCCCTTATACTCTGGTAAAAGGAAACTCCAGTTCAGAGCTGAAAAAGAGAGATATTCAGTATTTTGGCCTTGATACACAGATTCTATTAAAATGAGCAAACAAACCTCAGGGAGAAAAGAATAACAGGAACGTTCAGCTCTGAACACTCAAGCCACCTGCTCTAGTCTCTCTAACCTCAATGACTGCACCTAAGTTTAAAGGATTTCTTTACTAATGCTGGCTTTAGAAAGCTCTGATTTACTACAGACAAAAAGTACTTCGAGTCACTTTAAAAGCCTAACAGTATAATAAAAATAAAAAGCAAAGCAGCAACTACAGCTGACAGTCCCTGGTTTCTGTGAGCCCCTCTGCTATTTGTATCACTCCACCAAGCAAAGCTCACACCAAATGGATGTTCTGGCAGAGGTCCCAGATACACATGCCACCAAGTCACAAGCAGCTCACTGTCCCACCACTCTTACTAATGAGACGGAGTGAGCTACAGCAGTTCTTCAACATCTTTTCCTCTCTGCTCTCCTGGGATACATTCCTTATGCCTTCTCCTGCCTTCCCCAGCCAGCTGGAGAACTGCTGACCCCAGGAGGAATAAGGAAGGGACAGATGGGGAACTGCAGACTGTGTCCTATGAGGAAGAGGCTGCTCTTGCAAGGAGAACCACCAGGAGGGCAGCTAGCAGTGACCGGGCAGGGGTGGCAGGAGGTAGGCACCCAGAACGGACCACAGCTAGAGGAGGGTAGGCTGGCAGCCTCCATGACAAAAGACTGATGCTGGCCACTCACTAGTTACCATGCGCTCCTGCTTCTCCTGCTCACTGTGTTGTCTGCCCTCCTCCTTCATCTTCCCCAAACAACTGAAGACTCCCCCACCCCTGTACCAGCCACTTCTTCCCAGGTACTCCCTTTGCTCTGCTCCCTGAAGCACAGCACAGCGCAATGCGCCCCAGCCCCCCCCAAGTATATTCCACATTCCCCGTCAGACAGAGGTGTGTCCCGGTTTGGCAAGCCACCGTGTTGCATCGCTGGGAAAGGAGAACAGCAAAACATTATATGGTGTGAAAAGCTGCTTGGATGGGAGGGTAGGCAGCTGGTATGTGAGAGTAGGAAGATTCAGAGGGAAGTTGCAGAGCAAAGCCAAGCCCAGATGAGACACTGAGTGGTAGGCACAGTAACAGCAGGAGAGAGAAAAAGTAAAGACAAAGATCTTCCTTCAAAAGAGCTGGAAAGGATTATGTAGAATTGTGACCACATCTTTCCTCAACCATCCAGGCCCGCCTTCCAGCTAAGCAGAAAAAAGGAGAGCTCATTTTTTATTATGCACAAGGAAGCTCTGGGAAGCTTGTTTTGAGAAGAGTGGCTATTCCTCATTCAGGGGACAAGAAACAGATTTTTCTTTTGCAGATTGCTTCAAGCACTGAGATAATCCAGGTGCTGGTTTCTTCCAGAAGCCTGGGAAAAGCCCTAAGCATGTACAAAATATTCATGAGCAGAGTAGTTAGCTCATTCCAGAAAGCAATGGGAAGGAAGAGCAAACAGATCCACCAGACTGTGACAGCATCTGTGCATGCTGGAAAGTGAAGTGGACGCTTTTGGGAGCAGCCAGAAATGGGGATGGGTGAGGACAGAGGCCTTGGCCACACTCAAGGCCCAGAGAAGGTCTAATAGAAGGGACTGAGGGTTTGGAAACCAGAGAGTGGAAGCATGAGCAGCTTGAGGTTTCTAAGAGGGAAATCACGAAGAGAGTCATGACTGGGGAAAAATGGGGAGAGCTCTCTAAGGAAGGCACTGAAACATACATATATCCATCACATCACTGTCTTCCCCTCTAGAAAATTAGTATCTCTTCTCTATGCTCCATGCTGGGTACCCGGGTGGGGTTGGGGGTACACCGTATCACCAAGAGGGGGAGACCCTGCTGCTGAGTAAGCAGGATCCAGCACAGGTCTCACTGTCCAGCAGAAGCACCACAGCCCTGAAGCCAGACTTAACATTTTGCTAAATCAATGCAATTTACACTACGTGCAAGGCAAAGACAAAGGAGGAGGAAGGTGGTTTCTCAATGCTGTTTTGGGGTGTGACATGAGCCACACTATACAGCCTTGAATCAGCCCCTCTGCTGCAGGAAGGAGGTCCCTCTTCCCCACAGGCCCACTAGCTGAAGGGACTGGCAGATGAACTCGCTGGCACAGTCTTGGGGTCGGGGTGGTGGTGGCCATTCAGAGGATAGGCAGCATGAAAAATCACTGGGCATCTCTGGGTTACGAGATTTTGGATGGTTTACCTTATCCACCTCTGTGGTCAACATTGCTGAATGGGAGAAAAAGTTGTGGTGTGTTCCAAGAAAAAGAAGGCTCCATGGGGAGAAGGGGATGACAAACTCGAGACAGACCTAGTAGGTGCTAAGAGAGGCACTGTCCACACAGGGACATCGCAAGGGTAGCGATTCGCTGCCTTTTCCTGATGGATGTGCGAGTCCAGCAGGGCTGTGGCAATGGCAGCCAGCACCGAGTCCTGTATGAGGTGCTCAGAAGTAGAACAGCTTCAAGGATCCAGCACGCCCCTCCCTTGAAAGGTGTTGTGCAGATTACATTACATTTAAAATGCATTTCATCACTGGGACATACACTCTCCTTTCTTATTTTCAGTTATGTATCAATAAGTCATTCCAATGAAAAATTACTCTCCAAGATAGCACAGGCATTTACCACACCCAATTTCAATGCCTGCTCCCAGCAGCACAAGCACAGAGACGTTTTATGGAGGGATCTTCTTTTTTTTTTTCTTGTTATTTTTATGCATTTCAGCTAGCCAGAGACTTCTGACCAACAGAATCATGATATGTGAGAAAACTCTTAAGGTTTAAATAATTAATCTTAAATATTAGAAGTTTAGTACTCAAAGGGAACCTGAAGGGAAAAGCAAAAACCACAACTGATTATCAGCATTATGGGTAAATCTGCACTAAAAGGCCAAGTCTGCTGCTCCTCGGCAGGGAGAAAATTGCAGCTTAGGAAGAAGAAATGCCTTGCAAATACAGAGCTTCACTCAAGTTACCTGTTACAATGAAGTGAGAAAATGGATGTTACTCCTGCCACCTGTAACTGCTACAGAGGACTCAAGCCAGCCTCTACACACAACTACAAGTGCCAACATGTCAAGCAAAAGCATGCACATCAACAGGAATGTAGTTTTCTCAGCATTGAGAAAATTATAATTTCATTTACTATGGTTGACATAAAGCAAACACCAGCTATCGGACAGGAGATTGCCTGCATCATTAGAATCTACTGAAGAAAACTCAGCTGGAGAAAAGGAAAAGCTTTTACCCAGGAAAATGCAAGTGAAGAAAAAGAAGAGCAAGGCAATATTGAAGATGGCTGTAACATCAATTATCTGGCCCATCAATCTAAAAGAGCAGCATTAAATCTTGAAATGGGTAATCATGTATCTGGTTCTGAAGGTATGCTGCAGAACCTCAAAGAAATGCAGGTATTACGTACTGCTTACTTATGATTTGCTTGGCTAACAGCACATAGCCAGTATATACTATAGTGCTGTCCCTCACATGGGAGAAGTGTGGAATGTATCCCAGGATGCACGCCAGGACAAGGAATAGGAAGGTATTGCTTTGGGAGGCAGCAAGTCTTGGCTTTTTGAAGGCCATTTTAGGGAGGCAAGATACAGGCTCAAATGAGCAGCCTGTGCCTGCTGGAGGAGAAGCTGCTGAGACCCAGATCTGATGCAAAGGGAAACAGTCAGCCCTCTGCGGAGCTGTGGAAGAGCCGATTTCGCTACCAATTGTTGTCTGTTTCGGACCTGCTTTCCCCTTACAGACCGTTGGAAAAGATCCTCTTGGCACACATCAGTAATTCTTACTCATAAAATAAACCTGGGTTGTGATAAATGAAGTATTTGTTGCCGTGCACTGACTGACTACTGGGAGAGCACTTGTACTCTTAATTGACAACTCAATTAAGCTGAGCTCAAGAGTCTTTCATCAAAGACATTATTCACTTCTCTCAGATGGCAGAAACTGCTGTAATCCCAAGCAGGATTAGCGGAGCTATATCGTTTTACATCATGTGGGAACCAGCCTATTTACCTTAAACTGCATTTAACTTCATAGGCTACTTATTTCATCTTTTCCCAGGAGTGATTATCGTGATCCTGAAAAGAGAAGGAGGAGAGCTACACTGGGTATTAAAACCCAACAAGATAGATCTGGCAGCTGAGACACACATTCTGAGATAACAGGGCAAGTGAATTTCAGTTCCTAAAACCAAGCTTGAATTCTGCTGATGCGATACCTGCTTGTGTTTCACATTTACTAGCCTAGTGCTTCCTTCCCTCTCCTCTCATTTTTTTCATTCAAAATAATTTAAAAAATAGTAGGCATTAATAGTAGGTTTCTGCTTGCAGCCTCCAGTGCTGGTGACTGAGGGAGGGATGTCTTCTACTCTTCCTCACTAAGAACAGAATGGGAGCTGCAAGCCTAAGGAAAATGGGGCCGTGGTTTCCTCTCAATACTGAGCATCACAGGACTTGGGCCCTGAGAAAAGAAGGATGAGGGTGAAGAAAATGCGGAAAAGGACTAAAGATAGAATACTTCTGAGGAAACAGCTGGAAAAGGGAAAGAATAAAATGAGAGAAAGGTCAAGTTTTGGCATGTTTAATGTGAAAAATAAATTAATAGGAAAATGATAGGAAAGAAGGAACTTCCCACTTTCACAGAAGCCAGTGAAAATAAAAAGCAGAAATGTTTAATTCAAGCACAGAGGAGAATGGCAACAAGCTATTACATAATTTCTGTATTTTAAAAAATTCAATTTTTATTATTTAGTTACTTACCCCTTCCTTCCTTTTTTTCTTTTGTTATTAAAATAACTCTCTTTTGGAGGGCAATGTTTGTTTGTTTAATGTAGCAAGAATGTATCTGCAATTACTGTTTGTGGTTTTTTGCTCCATGAAGTGCAATTAAGTTATATTAAACAAGTTTACAAGATAGCACATAGAATAACAAATTAGAAACCTCTATTTCACTGCTTTCCAAACTTAAAAACAAACTCACTGAATTGAAGGCTTTATGTTTTCAAATTCTAAGTAGGACATTTCTTAGTTCCAGAATTCCTGGAAAACAGTAAAAGTAACTGAGAAAAAAACTAGGAACAGCAAAAGCTCAACAAATAGCAACTGTAACTTAATTAAAATTTACTTAATTTCATACTCAGCTGCAGGAAACACCTGCAATTGTAACAGAAATTTTGGTCTCTTATTCAACTATCAGGCTGAAATAATTCATCAATATTCTATACTTTAATATGTTTTTAACATAGGTTTTGCTAGAGAGGGAGGATCATCCATTAATTTTTCAAAAGCTTTAAACTATGCTGTTCTATAGTAAAAAAAAAATTCCTCAGTCTTGAGAAAGAATAAAAATGTGAAGCTCTGACTGTGACTCCACCAACAAACAAGCTTTAATAATTTCCCAATTACTGTAAGAGATTTGTATGAATGATAAGAAATTATTCTGAACGTCGCCTGCACTTTTTTCAGGCTCAAACATACAAGGACAATTTCTCTTATTAGAATCAGCCATATTAAAGAAATATGCTGCTTTCGTCTATTACTTAGACTTCTCGACAGCTTCAATGAGAAAAAGTTAATTTATAGAAGCATCTTCATTTTTCAGGAAAAGAAAACATTCTTTGAAATTGCAGCTTTAAAGTATCTCTGTTAATACATACAGTCAAATACTAAAACGCTTTCCTGCAATGCTGCTACGCTGGTTTTTTTGGAATACATTGTAGTCAGATGTTCCTTTAATACAATTACAAGCAATATTAAATTCATCAACTTTTACTACGCTGTGTGCAACTCCTCAATGTAAGTCCTTCTATTAAGCAATTCACCAACTGATTACGGTATGTATTTTCTCGAGAAAGAAGCCAGTAACCGTGGAACAGATCCAGCAGCCTTGGAGCCAGCAGCGGAGAGCAGGAAAGAGGGCAGGCTGTTCAGGAGCTTGGAAGGGGAAGGGTTTTCTCATTGGTTTTGTTGTTACAAGTTCAGGGCAAGGATGAGAAAATAATGACAGTGACTATGGCAGCAGTGGGGCAGACCCAAATAACTACAAAGGCAACAGAGATGACTGGATATAGAAAATGAGGTGTCCCGCATCCTTGATGGGGTATTTGACAGATGCTTTTTTACGCAAGGAGACAACTAGTACAGCTCAATACCGCGGCAGGGACTTGGCACAGATTTGCCAAAATAAAACAAAACAAAAATGCCCCAGATAAGGGTGATCGTGTAAGCAGAGAATGAGACCTATGAGCAGCGGAGGGAAAGGGAACACGAGGAAAATAGAATTACAAGAAGAGAAAAGAACAGAAGCATCAAGGGACTGGATTGTGACAGTCTACTGGAGACTGCAGCTAACATAGCAAGCAGGATGCTCCAGCGACAGGAGAAAGGATGGAAGAGAAAGGAGTCAGATTTGTACCAACACCAGGCAGAGGAAGAAGATATACACAATGGGAGACTGTCCTTAACAAGAGCTGAAAACCTGTCATCTGACTGGATCTACAAATAAGAATGGCGTATCAAATGGATATAGGATATGGAGTTAGGTTTAAAAATGATCCTGAAAATTCTTGCACTTAAAAGATATGGCAATGGGCAAAGGAATGTCAGTGAGTAAAAAATGAGAAAGAAAACAGATTCAATACTGCAGAGTGCAGTAATTGAGAGGAAACACAGGATTAGGCCTAATCCAGTAAGGGAAATGGATGTGGTTAGTGAGAAACAAGTGAAATGTTTGTGTACTAATACTCAGGCCACAGACCAGAAAAGAAAAAGTCGAATTTTAATTGCTGGTGCAAAATGTGAAGCAGTATGTTGCAGGAATAACAGAAAATGCAATCAGGACTAGAACACGGCTGTGTTCGGGAAAGGTAAAAACAGAAGTAAAAATGATGGACAAGAACTGAACATGAATAATATCAATGGCAATGTGATAAGAAGGACTAGCATCGATAACACAAAATCCATTTAGGAGAAAGACACTCTGCAGTAGACTCTCAGTTCCTTTGCAGCAGATTTCTTCCATTGTCCCCCAAAGAAATTTTTACCTGACACTCAAAAGACACAATTCCTAGTAGAAAACAAGATTTTAAAATGTGAGATACAGATAGCGGAACAAATGGATCCAGTAACAGCAGGGGCTCAGTTATTTCTGGATGTGAGATCCTATGTATTTCTTTACCAAACACTGGTTAAACAAGAGGGACTGTGGGTATTCGTAAGGTTGATTTCAGGACTAGCAAAGATATCTGTAATACAATCGAATTAAGAAAATAATCATGAGCTGCGAGACCATTGTTTGCTTTTGTTTAAACTAAACAGAGATATAAGCAAAATGCCTGTAATAAAAGTTCAGGACTTCAAAGGGGCAAGTTTGATAAACTAAAAGAAACCTGTTTATTAAATAATCACCTGGCCTGAAGAGATATCAAATAGGAAGAACTCTCTGAGCTCGTGAAGCATTGCTATAGAAATGCAACTGAAAAAGCAAGATCATGAACAAAAGGACTGAAAGCAGAATTTCTGCTATAAACTGGAAGCTCATCAGCTGAAAATGTCAAAGAAGACAAACCCATAAAATCACACAGAGAGTCACCCTGATATAATCATGAAAGAAAAAGACACTGCTAAAGTGCATCAGATGTGCTTCTGCTAGATAAAGATCACCGCAGTGCTCTTGCTCTACGAAGCAAGAGCTCACCTGGAGCACTGAGCAAAGGTTTTTATTAGCCATATTGAAGGAAACTGGTCTCAAACTGGTGCAGAGCAAGGTTATTGGGGTGGTCAAGAGAACAGACAAGCTTCTCCTAGATGAGAAGAGGACCTGAGGACCTTGGCTTGGTTAGCCTTGGAAGACATAGGCTGAGAGGGCTACAAGATTTGTTTCTATAAATATATTGCGGAGGAAGTAAAAGACCTATCTAAGCAAAATGACAATATTAACTCAAGAAAAAGTGGATATAAACAGGCCACAATGAAATTCAGGCTGAAGTTAGGAGAAGGCTTCTAGCCTGACCGCACTGAGGTTTTGGAACATATTTTTAATGACAGTAGTGAAGACAAAGAACTTAACGGGATTTTGATCACTTTGCAAATGGCATAGCAGAAGGAGGTTGCCTGGAACAGTAAGAGAATGAATGCTAGGTTCAGGAAATCTTTTCCATTCCTAATTTAAATAAAAAATTGTTCACTGAAACTTGGCAGAAGTTATTCAATGCTGTCTTTTAATGGCTGCCTATGTTTCCTCATTAAATGTACTTAAAAGGATTGTTAAAAGGAAAACCTTTCTGTTGAAATGTGTTTTTATGATGCACAAACAATAAGTATCCTGGAATCCTAGCCAGCACACTGAAAGCCATTAAAATAAGTTGCAGCAAATTCATTAGGAACAGTGATAACTATAAAAACGAGGAATTATTGAAACAGCTTAAAGTTCATGCATTCTGGAGTGATGTATTTTGGTAAAATTCCCCAAATCCAATTCCAGATTCCAAGAGAAAATTCAATGCAAATAATCTGATACCTATCCTTCATGCCCACTGGAATCTAATGTTCAGACATGTACAACTGTATTGCAAAAGAATTTATCTTTTTTTTAACACATTCACCTCTGTGCCACCTAATCTCCAGAGCAGAAGTAAGCCCCTGGATTTACAAGGAAGGGAGAAAGAACAATAGGAAAAAAGATATTTAGAGCTAATATAGGTTCGCAATCTTTCAGGAATTTAAAGAATTATTTTACCACGTTTTCTAGAAAACATACACACTGATGGTTTTGAAATACTACCTCGAGTAATTCTCTACAGAGGAAACAGCAATTTCTCTCTTCTTTTGAGACTACGGAAGAATTCAAAAGTGAGCTAGTAGGAGACTTTAATCTCAGAAGTTAAATTCCTGCAAATTTTAAAGTAAAATAGATACCAGACATTAAAACACTCACAGGTTAAGATGGACTGGCGCTGTCAGCTCTGAGGTATCCCTGAAAAACAGCCTTGAAAGCTTTCAAATTATTTCATTTAATTGATGATAGGAAAAACCATCTGTGGTTAGGACAGTGGACTGGGACTTAATAGTTCAGTTCCTGAATCTGCCATAAACTTTGGAGAAACTATTCATTCTGCTGCTTAATTTGTTAGCTGTAAAAGTAAAATAATAATCTTTTTTTCCTTTGCCCTATATATCGAGGCCTCCACACCTGGAGACGGTGACTGCTGAGAACAACGGGGCCGGTTCTCATTTTACATTTCTGACGTTACTGTCACCAGTGAGTCAATCATGCAGGATGACTTTGGCTCCGTCGGCTTATTCCCACTGTGCCGGCTTCTAGCGACTGACCGGGCTGTGCTTTTACAAGTAAGATCGCACAGCGACCTGGAACCCAACCTCGGCAGAAGTCGACTTACCAACAATATCAGGTCTATATCAACCTGAAAGATCAAAGCTCTGGCTTGTAAATGAAAGGCAATGCAATTATAACCACACTTCACACAGTCAGTCACAAACCCTCACATTAATAACCCCTAGTCTTCAAGTTCAAAGGTCAAACTCAGTCATACTGTTAATATTTAAGTAAAAATAAAATGTACATTTTAACTTCATCTTTAATACCTTTTCTCTTCACAGAATATACTCTATATTTTAAGGCATCTCTCTGAAAACCCTAGTTTTATTCAACTTCAGTACCTCCCAACAACGTAACAAAAGGAAAGAGGATAAAAACCAAGGATCTCAGTGTGAGCAGAAAACCCCGCTGCGTATCTGAAGAAGTTTTTGTGAAAACAAGGACTACCACATTTGCATAAAAGTTGACTTGTTCTAATCCATATTTTGTAATTGGAGGCCTTTCATAATTTTCTTGCTTATTATTATTATTATTACAACCTATAGGGCAACATGGAAACCCATTCTACCTCCTGTGAGTTACAACACCTACAAACTTTCACCTTCATTTAAAAAAAACCCAGCAGCTATGAATTAATAAGCACTACTTAATATGATGCAGGACAAATTCTATCTGTCCGGTATGCAGAGAGCACAGTTTTATTATCTTCTTTCTGACTGCCAAGAAATCCAGCGAAGAGATGAAGCGGCGGAGTAGATGGAGAGGCTCTTTCGATAGATCTGGAAGACCGCCCATATTAAGCAACTTCCACATCACGGCACATATTATTTCGCATTACTGCTGAACGACTACACAAACAGCGCAGATTAATCCTACGCAGAAAAGAAATAATCGGTGCTGAAAGCTGCGCCAGCCAGAAGGCAGCCACTTGTAGTAACACCGCTGGGGACTATTTTATACAGGGGAGACAGACAGACAGACAGACACTGCCCTTCTGTGTGTGAAGCTGGTTTGTCGTGCATCGCAACTGACAAAAGGAAATGCTTCAAGTCTTTGTGCGAGGTTTTATGTAAATAACACCAAACTGACACCCTCAGGCAGTCAGGTGCCATTATTCTTTATCAGAAGCATTTGTCAGACTAAAACAGTCTCACTACGTGACTTTACAGAGCCAATCCTAAAAGCAAAAAAGGCACACTTTGGTCTCCTGAGCCTAGGAAGAGCCCCGGTGAATGAAGAGGAGAGGAAGGCCAAAGAGAAAGGGTCTTCCTGCGTGCATCTCTTTGTAGAACTGGAACTTGCCTTTGTGCTTGAAGGTAGATGTTTTTATTACATGGTCATCACGGGCTACATCCTTAGTGAGAGTATACTGCTCGCTCTCCTTCAAGCCAACCATGTTTGAGGAACAGAAGTGCATCAAATGCAATCGAATGGGAAAGTAGGTCAAAAGTTAAATCTGTCACAATCTCCAGGCGCCAGATTTCAACAAGCACATTCTCAAATTAAGGGAGAGAAAAATCCATGCAGGGTTATACAACACCAAAATACAAATTGCAGCTCATGAAGCCTCCAAGCCCCAGCCTGCAGGAAGAGCATGGCAGGTACCTACTGCTATGGGCAGGTCCTGTTCTTGAAGCTTTCCCTCAGCCACTGGGCTACTGATCTTAATTGGAAACAGGTTGCTGAGACAGATGGACCTTGGTCTGGCTTCATATGGCCATCCTTAGATTATTTTTACGTTCGTGTGTTCTCAAAGTCTGTTCACGCAAAAAAAACCACACAAAATATGCTCTTTCAAAGAGTTAACACATGGACCAGAAGAAATCAGCGATACTTTGTACAATGCTGCCAACCCTGAGCAGCTTACACACCAGGATGACAAAACAAAAGAAAAATCTGCAAATGGCAGGGATGGGACAGGAAGTTTATTTTGCAAGTTTTTGACAGAGTAGCCAATTTGTTTTTCAAAGTTTGTTTCCGTAATTGGTACGGGCAACATTTTGACATTATCAATAATTCTTTGCAGGATTCAAGTACTTTTGCAAAAGGAAAGTGAAACAAGAAGCTCTAAAATTGCTACAAATCTGAGCAGCACAGTATTCAGCGTGTCAATACCCTCTAAAATCAGAACTTCCTTGTTCTTTTTTCTCTCCCAGCACTCCTCAATATCAGCTCATCTAATGCACATTGCAAGTGTAAACTGAACCTGCTGATGAAAAGGATGCAGAGCTCTCCCTCCTATATAAAATCCAGGAAAGAAGGTTTAAGAAGAAAGTCAGGGTGTCGCTTTATCTACCGCAGCATGAGATTTGTCTCCCTCTGCTCATATGGGAGTAACAGCTGTCCCTGAAGAAGATTCCCAAGATACTTCCTTGATCTTGGGAAATCTCTAGAGCGCCATAACATCCCACTCTGGCGTTGATCCCACGAACTACCAATTTCACAGCCATAAGTCTAAACCATGAGTGTGACTCTAGGGGAGCTGCACCTGCCCTGGCTTGGCAGCCCGATTCTTGACGGCACACCTACAGTCGTTGGCTGAGCTGTATGGCACCAGGGGTGGGGCTGGGACCAAGAATGCATGATAGAGGGCAAAGCTCTTCTCTTCTGCCAAATCTCTGCTCCCGCCGCGTGAATCTGAGATCCTTTTGGCCTACCCAGGGCCTGAGAGAGGATACAGCTCAGGCTTTGATATTCTCCCTGCCTTTACATAGTAATGAAAAAATCAATGACCAGAGGAGAAGTATCAGTCTATCAGGATGTTCTGTGCCACAACAAGAACAAAGTTCCTGAAAATCTCCTCCCATGCCAGGCAAACTACAGCCAAAGACAGAAGAGCCTGCTGGTTATAAAGCAGGCTGTTAATTTTTGCTTTTCCCTTCCTCTTGTGGGCAAAACAGTCTCAACTCTGGGAATTTTACTTAATTCACTTTATTGCCAATTAACACAGTTTTAATTACTGATTCAGATGTTAAGGGGAGGAGCGGGGGGAGAAGACGTGAACTTCTCCCCCTTCCTAGCCTCAATTTCCCTTGTTTTCCCCACATGCCATGCTCAGTCTGTGGGAAGACAGGCAGCACAGGCAGCTGGGGGCAGGCGGTTGTTCCTTCCCGCTGCACCTCCCTTATTCCTTCTCCTCCACGCATCTTGCTCTCCCCTGCCCCTCCGAGGACCAGGAGTGGGTCCCCAGCCGTGCCCCAGTGACGGTCCCCTTCCAGATGTCTCCTCCCGCTCGCTCACGGCGGCTGCTCTTCCCCCAGCACGTGCGGGCCAGGCGGCCGGGGCTGCTCGGGGACCGGCAGTGGGCAGCTCACTGACACCCCCACCGTGGGGCAGCCCCCAGCCCGCTCTGCCCAAACCCTGCAACTTACGCCCCAAACCCTCACTGCCAACAAAACCCCAGAAGCCAGGGCTGCTGTAATTTCAGAAATCACACGGTGAACCCTTTTTTTGAACCGGCAAAATGAGGAAAAGAAACAGCGAGACGCCAAAACATGGATTGCCCAGGCATCTCCTAAAGCTGCAGCACACAGCTGACATCAGCCAGGCTGGGTTTTTGCAAGCAGCTCGTTCTATTTTTTTCCAGACAAAATCAGTCTTAGCCGCGAAATCCAGTTGTCCAGGTGGGTGTCTCTGGTTTGGAGGGAGGGAGGGGGTGTTTCAAGCATGGGGAAAACGCACTGGCAGAGTTTGGGATGGGGCAGGCGTTGCATCTGCTGGGGTTGCAGCTGGCATGGGCACACCGGCAGGAGTGTGAATTTTGTGCCAGTAAAACTTTCAGGGTAATGCTCCAAAAGTAATAGCTGTAAATATTTACCTTTTATGCTTAAAAAACCTGACTGCACAGAACTGCTAGATGCTGGTGCATGCACGGGAGGGACAGGAGAAGGGGAGGAGAGTCAAGGCCCTGAAGGTTGCCTGCTAAGCTCCTTCTAAGGTAAATTTTCTGTAGCCTGTTAGCAAGAAATCATCCGCTTTAGAGAGAAGCACGCATTGGCGTGTTTTGTTTTCTCAGAGAAGTGTGGAATTTGAAGCCAGGTCCTTTGGCTTATCTGTTGTAAACCATGACTGCTTCTCAGCGCCACACCACTCAGTATTTCCTAGAGAAGGGATTCTGAGAAAAAAGAAAGAGCCCCAGTTCCCTAGAAGCATTAAATTAACACAAGGGATCTGTAAACGAAACAGCAGAGGTTTGAAAGCCTTACCCTTTACTGTTTCCTGCTTTCTTGGAAAAATCTCAGTATTAAAACAGATTGGATTACATTACAGGACTAGTTGCTGCTGAAGAATTTTATTTTGGGTTATAAAACACAATGTTTGCTGTTTTTCTAGTTCAATTTGCTTTTACCTTCGTTATGTCACACTGTTACTAAGGTTCCTGTGAGAAAATGCAGGTTGTTATTGCCTGCAAACTACCCAATTATCATCTGCTCTCACTTTGCAAAGTAATCGTGGGTAGAAACTGTAGAGTAAGTATAAGGCTGACCTAAAGAAGTATGTCATAATTTCAAATCCATTTACAGCTTTTGCTTTGGGCATATAAAAAAATTACATTAAGAACTTATTTCCAAAAAAAACCCCCAAACCTTAAAAGGTTAACACATCTCTAAATTAAAACAAACACTGGCCATAACACTACCACCAGTTTACATCGCGGAATTATAAAATGTAAACAAGTGATCTTGCAAACTTTATTTTCAAGGGCTTGTGCCTTTGTAGTTGAAGTTTTCAGCTAAAATAACAACACCAGCAGCCTCGTGTGGGATCAGAATAATTTCACTATGAAGGGCTGACTGTAACTCCAGCCCTACTCCTGCAGTCCTGACGCAAGGAAGACTCGCATTTAATACAGTGGGAATTTTTGCCAGGTGATAGCCACAGGATCAAACTTCCTGGGTAGGATAAAAATCTAAAGCAAATTTTTATATTCACATTTAAATGTTTTAAGTAGGTGAAGTGAAAGTTCTTGGCACTCCCAAATGACATCAAAGATTGAGGGAGGAAAAAACTAGAAGATTCTTGGTAGCAATATATTTAGCACCTTTCTTGGAATGTAATTGTTACTGGAAACTTTGGGGGTGTATCCATATGCGTTAACCACTCTTGTACAGTAAAGTCCGGTCTCTGAACTCGTAAAAGTATTACACAATATTCTAACTACCTCAAGAGGCCTGATAATAATCATAAAATCACAGCGTTCCACAATAATCCTAAAGAGAAAGGGACTAATTAATTTGCAGTTGGAAAAAAATATGCTACTGCATATGTTACTGCAATTACAATTTCTCTGCATACCGCAGTGATGCTTCTCACATAGCAAGTAAGAACAGAGTTAAAAATATAAAAGTGGCAGGCCCAGGCAAGTAATTGACTCTGCCAAATTTATAGATGCATGTAAAAATTTGATTTAACACTTTTGTTCCAAGTATTCATGGGCTATGTGAAAAACGGGGGGTCAGGGGAAGTTGCAGTGAAAACAAGCGATGCAGGTCAGGATCAGACTGTTTTTCCTGTCGTCTTTTAGTAATATTCATCTGTTTGGTTTAATCTTCCTACTGCCACCTGTATGCTAAAACAGTGAAGTTTTAATTAAGAACATTTAATGATACTATAACGCTTGTAATCAATATTCCTTCTTGAAATGGCACGGCACAGCACTATCAGATTTGAAAAAGAAGGAATTGCATGAGTGAAAATCTATAGCCATTGCCCAGTCTGTGTGCTCGTTCTTGAGTGTTTGTAAGCAGTTTTGTTTAAAGGTAAGAGAACAACAGGACAGTCCATCAAATTCCCCTATACATTCCTCTTGGCAAATATTTTACCACCACCACCTTTATATTTAGAGAAGACACACATCAATCCAAAACCAGACCGTAGAGCCATTTTTAAGCTCGACATGAAGAAAATATAAATGACATGAATAACTAATGAAAATGACAAGAGAGCCCTACAGATTTTTAAATTATTTATTCTTGTTCCTTTTTACATACTAATGTAGTTTCTAATACCACAAGCAGAAAATACAGACATCAAAACATACAGTTATTACAATATTAAACAAATACCTAGAGTGCAAAATACTCTGCATTTCAAACTGAAATATTGAGATTTTTTTCAAAAAGTTAAATATAAAATTTTTTTTTATTTTTTGTAGATCTGGCTCAGATCTGCCTACAATTTGCAGGTGACTTAAAATTACTTGAAAAATAAATTAAGATACTATTCACCCAAATGAATTCCTAGTTGAGTATTCAGATCAAATAGCAACAAGGACAGTAGCTCATATCATCTTTAGGATGTAATTTTTAAAACTCAGCCACAGAATTATAGCAATTTTGACAGCACAAGGAATATAATTATATTTCATACAGAAGCCTTTCTGTCTACCAACTTCACATGTATCTATGAAGTTATAATGAGGTAAAAAGGTACTTGCTGAAGAAAAAAATTATTTTAATTTTTGTTGTTCCATATACAATATTCCTGTTCAGCGCTCAATACTTTCAGAATTATTTTCTTTTACCTCATCTCCTTTGGAGTACATTTACCACTGACCATCAGATTTTTCTAAGTGCTCCCACTGCCTGGCTCGGGACATGAGGGGTGCTCCTTATTTTAACAATTAAGCCCCAACTACATAAAAAAAAGCCCATAAAACATTAGTGGACTAAAAAATATACTAGGCTGTCACAACCAATAAATATCCATGTCTGAATGTTTTTAAAGGAAGTTAATGTTAAATCTAGGTACTCTGAGCCACAAACATACCCAATATAGTGCAATGCAAGTAGAAAGGAAACAGTCCGAATTCTTCCCTCCCTTCTACAATGCAAGCCCTACCAACTTCCAGGAAACTTCGGATTTCAGGAAAATCAGACCAATGTTACATGAGCACATTGAATTTTATGGAAATAAAACATTTAAACTCCTTGCAAGGTTCTACACCCATTTCTTCTTTATATATGTATATGTGGGTGGGTGTGTATACACATCTATTTTAGGCATCTGCATACATCTGACTTCTTCAAAATTCTTAAATATTGATCACATATTGTGTGATAACCATGAAGTGCTAAGCTACCCACAGCCAACAACAATAACAAAACTAATTCTCAGAAAAGATTTTTCTTACGCTCTTGTAATATTTGCAGAAACAGTTCCATATTATTAATATTTATAACTAAAAATTATTCCACTAGCAGATTTGTGTGAAAAATACTGACTTACTTAGTATTTGGTACAAGTCTTCAGAATAAATATAATTAATGACTATGGTATAGTATCAGTTATTTTATATAAACATTCAATTTTTGAGGCTATGATACACTTTTTCTTTAAGAGGCTGTGCTAGCAAATAGGTTTTAAGAACTTACCGAATATACAAAATATATTTATCATTAAAATTATATGCTTGGAAGAATATACTCCTGCTTTAAATGTGGATGATATGACAAAATATTTGCTTTGAGGAGAGGGAGGGACAGAATTAGAAAAGCAAACTCATTCTGTCTGAAATATTTAAACAATTTCGTGAACTTCCTACTCTAAATCCTAGTCACGATATTCAATATGAAAACAAGTCAATATAGCTTGATAATAAAACCAGAGGGAGTGCTGTAACTGGTAGCCTTGGGTGCAAAGGAGTAAGTTGCTTAAATGCAGAACGTGGGACAGGTTCTCAGTTGATGGTCCACTGGTTTAGCTGCTTTCAGTGGGACTATGACAATTTAAACTAGCTGAAGGGCTACCCCACCATTTTGTTGTTCAAACAATTCACTATGATCCCTGCTTCAGGGAGAAAAGGAGGGCAAGATTTCTAATAAAATGAATACCACCACCTGATTTTGTGTTTTCTTTATTTTTAAAATAGGCAGAGCTCTAAAAGTCAATAATAATATCACATTGTAGATGTGGGACTGAAGTCAATAAGGCACAGTAAATTCAGTTATGGGAAACAGCTTTGAATGGTTTTAATTATATTTTCCTAGAAAGGCTTATAGAATGTTATTGATATTTGACCTGGATAGTTCTGTTTTCTATTACAAAGTACATAATATCAATACAGCACCATATATGTCTGCATTCAGCAGTCCTTAACCCTTTGCAGGCCCCAAATGAAAAGAGAGGCAGGTGGATATATTTATTTTTTTTTAATCTGAGAAAAGCAGATGCCATCAAACCTGTCACCTGTCATAAAGCATTAAACCTCAGTCGAAGTAAAGAAGTAATGAGGTCTGAAACACCACCACGTTCTAGCATGATGAAGAAAGAGAGCAGACTATTCATTTGGTGTACGGCATTTGTATGTTAACTGCATTAGACATCTTTTATTTTACAGTTGCCTCATACTTTCTCTCTCCTAAAGCCGGCTCATGCACCTGGCTTCCCCTGGAAGCCTCTGCTGTATGTCACTTTCCAGTGT
>NW_008824473.1:3440279-3448544 GCF_000699105.1 Pygoscelis adeliae
CTCAGAACTATAAATTTCAAATCCATCTGGCCTGGGAGGGGGACAATAAAAATATACAGAAAGTGATTAAGAAGTACTCCACGATAGCCACTGCAGCTAGTTACCGCAGGTCCTGTGGGTCCATCCACCCTGTGCATTCATACCACAGCTGAGCAGCTCCAGGAGATGCATAAATGAATATCATTGCCTCCAGTGAACGTAACAGAAAGCAGAGCAGCAGTCACTTGCCCAAGGCCACGCTTTAAATCAGTGCTAGAACTGGGAATAAAATTCCCAAATCATTCTGCTTTCCTGGTTCAGGCGCCATTCAGTAGATTGCAGCACAAAAAAACAAACAAGCACACAGACAAAATTAACAGTTTGGTGTAAAGGGAAAATTATTTCAAGATAGGAGCATTGTGACAAGGCTAACAGCAGCCGAACAACATGCATTCGGGCTCAATCAGAGCACCTCCCTGAAATGGGAGTGCTGATAAGCCCCAAAGAAAAGTGGGTAATTTTAGGAGGCCTGGCCATTATCAGCACACCAGTTCAGGAAAAAAGCAGGATTTTTACACGCTGCGGCCAACAGTAACCACCCCACTACTTACAGTATAGATACTGTATATATACTTGTGTGTGCATGTATATATATATACATCCATGTAGACACAGAAGACAGCTCTCCCTGCTGATTCAGTAAGGTTGGAAGTGAAAAGGAGCTGCACAGCACTTGACGTGACAACAGAAATGAGCAGAGACAGCAAGGTTCAGATGCATGCCTCAGGCAGACATTGGGACGATACAGAAAATCAGAGCTACAAGTTTGACAGCAAATATAGGTTAGAAATACACAGGAGTGACTGGTGGAATAAGCATGGGGAGTTGTTTCAACACCCTGGCATGCTGCTCAGAATGATCTTTAAAACCCATTAAAAAGAGACTATACAGTGAGAGTGAAAAGGCAGCAAATGTTAAAGAAAACAACCTCCTGCCCAGTTAACGCTCTGCTGTGCTGTGTCCTGCACCGACACAGCATCAAACTGAAACCAAGGGGGCACCAACACACACAGCAATTTTTCTTCCCGTTTTCTTTTTGTTTTAAATACCAAAACAAGCTTTCTTGTGCTCCACAACTTAAATGCAACCATTAACCCTAAGAAGGCAGGGAAGGCATTTTTCGTGGGAGAAGTTTTATTCATAACTCAATAATATGGGGATTCCTGCATGTTTCTCAAGAAGCTCTAAAACTAACCAGCCCGATATTATTTGGATGGATGGCATATCTGGGAGTGGTTTGAAGAAGCCATCTCCTGAAAATGTAAGCAAAAGGCTCTTAGGGTAGTTTTTTGATGCTCGAGGAGGAAGTCTTTGGAGAGACTGTATACAGTGATTATAAGGGCAGGGAGTAAATTCAGCAATCTTAAAGGGGGAAGGGAGCTTACTGCCCTCACACTACGACAGGGTCAGTCTTCAAGTGTAAGACATTTGGCATTCGGGTAAGTGCACCAGATCAGGCCAAAACGTAAAACAAAACACAGATGAGACCACACGGGGGGTTCAGAGACGACTCGACAACAGCACGTCAGGAGACGGTTTGAGACCTGCAAGACGGGCCGTAAAAAGGCACAGTTAAGCCTGGGTGAGTGAGCCAAGAATTACGAATGCATGAGAGCTACCAAAGTGTCCTTTAAAGAATAAAAATCCTGCTCACTATCACAAATAAATGGAGATCTGCCTGTCAAGGAAGGCACGAATTGAACAGGCCATCTGAGCAGCGAGGCTGCAGTCTGAAGTGGGAGCTAACGGGCTGGTCTCCAGGCCGTGGTGTCCACATCCCACCCTCACCTTTGCTACTGACCCAGCACCGACAGCTCTTCCTCCATAGGAACAAGACTCTTTTTGCTGTTTTGCCTAAATGCCCAGCTCCTGGCATCATTTTGCCAAACCCGCTGCCCTGGGTTTTCGTGAAGAAAAAAACCCTACATTCTTTACGATAAAGGGAGAGGGGAAGACTTGAAAATGTTAACCCTCAAGAGGGGGCTATGAAATGAAATTAAAACGATGTGTTGCCCCCTTTGCCATGCCCACGGCTGGGGGGGTCATGCTCCAGCTACCCCCCCGAGACACCCCGGGCGGAGAGGCAAATGGTCTCATGCATGGCCTCAGGAGACAGCGGATTTCTGGGATCTTGGTTTGGCATCCAGACAAAGTTTAGTCATGGTCCAGCTTGAGACCAGAGTCCCCCATTTAAGTATCTCTTCTGCAGGCACAATTGTCATGCAAACAATCATCTAAACCCCATTTTCTTTGGTAACATTTTTTAGGAGGAGAACAATAAGATGGCATGTGTGACTGCAGCCCACCTCAGCCACCCATGGGAGCAGAGCAGACAGTTACATTGACTTTTTTACATCATTTTTTGCTACTGAGTTAAAAGGGAAAATTCTTTTTCCAAACAATTTTTGTGGGTAGTCAGTGTGTCCTGGACAAAGATTAAGATCCACGTAGGGTAAATTACAGAACAGTTTGGGAAGTTCAAGCACTATAAATCACTCGGATCAGAAATTCTGAAAAAATAGCATAAAGCAGCAATGACGCTTGCTGATAGAGCAAACTGCACCCTTTAAAAGAGCAACTATTCCTGAAAAGTCAATTATGCAGTGCCATTTTTAAAAGTAGTCAAGTTGAGGCAGAACATGACAATTAACACACCAGACGTTACCAGCATCAAACCTTATCTCAGTCCCAGGGGAGCGGGGCAAGACAAAAACATTAGGTTATGCGTAGTATCATACAGTCAAATCAAAACAGGTTGAGTAAAGGAAAATTGAGGTTTGCGCAGCTACTGAAACCATGAGCTCAGTCAAATGACAACGTATACTTTAGACCAGTTTCCTCTTCTCTTCCAAATACAATACAAGGTGCTGATCACAATCTGCTGAAACCCTAAAAAAACTATGCTGTAGTTAACAAAGATGTCTCCCATGGTAAGTTACGAATACCTGGCACTTCCAGGCTTCACCCCTGGTGTTAAATTCCCCTCCAGCAGTGAGAGGTGCCTTGCAAGGAAAGTTCAAATCTTTGGAAAGTGCATCCTCTGAAACATCATGCTACGGGGCCCCTGGGCTCTAAGGATCTTCAGTATTATACCAGTCAGTTGTATCTCCTTTTATGAGTTTTAAACATGAACTACTGTAAAAGCTTCAGGGCCTAAGAGTAAAGTGCCTACGCAAGATGAAGGCTTTCAAGTTTTTTTTTTATTTATTTATGTGCTTCTTAATTAAAAAAAGATATCATTGCTAGCCTTTAAGAAGCCTGGGAGCTTTGTCCCTCTTAACAAGAGCTCTCTCGCTAGTCCCAGTGCCTGGTGGGAATATGAGATGTTTCTACTCTGAGAGGTTACCTAACACTAGCTTGGTTTGAAGTTCAGATTTCCCCTGCATATTCCTTAGGGCAGGTCACAGAGTAGACCTGAAATCTACACCTTCACCTTGAGATGTATATAATAAAAGTCAGCAGGTGATGCAGTGACTTGTACTCCATAGGCGAGGTTCTTTACAGCAATTTAAATAAATTATTAGCAAATTAAATGATTTTTCATGTCACTGTCTAAAGGTCCTACTACATATTTTTCTTTACAGATTACAATCCAATTGTTCAACCACAGTAAGAACAAAAAAACAAAAAAGCATATCATGGGAAGACAAAGGAGAGACAAAAAGACAGCCTTGCCTAGTTCCCAGAAGTTTGTTGGTTTACCAAACACTTTGATAAAAAAATATATTCTACCTGTGGTTCATGTTTCTCGTGGTCCACAAGAAAACAAGAACTACTAAGAAACATGATAGAAAACACAGAATGGACAGGACTTCATACATCAAGAGCACCTTTTCCTTAAATTTCCTGATATTAGAAGAGTTCATTTGTGTTCAGAACAAAAACAAAAAACAAACCAAAACTTGAATCTTCAACTTGTAGCAGAAAGAGTTATGACTGGCTTTATCTCCAAACAGGAATGATCCTTTAAAATTCCGTTTCAAGACTTTGTAATGAAACTAGACCAATTACTGGGCTTTGAAGATTAATTGAAACTCTACAAAACAGCTGTAGACAACAGACAAATTTCAGCTTTTCTTCTGGCTTTAGTCACAAAGAAAACTACCCTGAAACTAAGTTCTGGTGTATTTTACAGTACAAATGTAACACACACACTTTCTGTACTGGGGCAAAGCTCCAGCTGCTATGTACTTCTTATTCGAAGTGCAAGATGCTTTTCTGGGAAAACTCAGCTCAGCTGGGTGCTGCCTAGAGCATAACACACCCAACTTGTACGGAGGGAAAAAAGTAAGTGATATAAAACAATTCTAAAGACAAGCCATTTATGTCTCTTCTGTACTAAATGTAATTCAATCACGCAGATTTCCCCATGAGAAAACACCAAGAACAGCAACAGATTCAGCTATTTTTCCTCCCAAGGCCAAAGGTTCACCAGCCAGCCTGGGCACACCACAAGGTAAGAGAATCGCAGTCTGCCAGAAGCACCAATTCTCTTGAATAACCTCTTTTCAGCCACTTAAACACATTCATTTCCTGTAGGAAATAAACTACTTAGGTATGTATGTATATTCTGAATTCAAGCTACCAAAACAGGGTGACCCACTCAAAGCTGAGAACAGCTCTCAACACTTTCTCATAACCTGTAGGCAAAAACAAGCGTAAAATTGGTTGTAGTTCTGTCAAATAGCTACATCCTCTTTGGCATTCCTAAAGCACCAACCACCTTTGTGTGCAGATGCCAATACTTATTTTATAAACCTGGAATGGTGGGGGAAGATTATCTAATAGCGCATTTCCCGTATCTTGATCCTAAATCATACCTTGTTTTGAGTGATTGCCTTCTGCCTCTACGTCTGAGGTAATTCATTTTGGTGTTCCAGACATGGCATATACACTTTCTTCAGGTACGTGTTGTATTACCACTTTGCATGAAAATAATGATGACTGTGGTGTTAAAAGACAGAACATTGATTAACTACCTCCAGTCAAATAAAAAAATCAAACTGAGTACTAAAACCTATGTCTAAAAAAGCAGTCACTGAAAACCCTGAGATTAAATGCTCACTCTCAGCTTATCCTTTCCTAGACCACTGTCCTGACTGGCTTTTCTACCTGGGACAAGCATCAGAGGGCTAGATGTGGGGAAACCAAGAAAATGACTGCATATGATGATCAAGGAAAAAAGAGAGCGGCTTGAGGGTCAAAGGGTTCAAAAAACCTAAGAACAGGGGGCCAAAGGGGAGCCTCAAACAAGGCATCCCTGACACCATTTCCCAAAGACACATAAGAAACCAGCAGATGCCACCTGGCACCTCTCTGTCTGGAGACAGGACAGCAAAAGGGAGTGGAAAGAGGTCCTACCCCACTGTTGGGATTCCCCCAGTCAAGCTTCCTTGTCACGGTGCTGTGGGTGTCCAGCTTGACAGAGCCTGGCAAAGGTTAATGGTGAGTTCCTTGACGCAGTGGGTATATTGAGCAAGATAGAACCAGCGTGGCTGTCCTTTCATCATCTTTCATCCCAGTGGCTATATTATGGAAATGCTGAACAAAACCTCAGCATCTCTCCTTTTACAGCTAAGACTTCATGGGTAAGGAAGTTTTCTGAGCAACTGCAAGACTACTGTAGGAGAAGGAATATTACTAATAACATAATGGATCACACAGGTGGAAAAAAAAACCATCAAAGCCTATATGCCCCTACAGCTCAAAGGCAAGGCAAAGAACACTGGTAAGTTTGTAATGTAGGCTATGCAAGGATGGGATAGGATTATGATTAAGTCTTGAGAAAGCCCTTTTTCAAAACCAAGGTGAGGAGATCTATAAAACATAGTATGAGGAGTAAGCCCATCAGCTGTGGTCAGGAATCAGTGGGTGTCTGCTACACAGCTGCAATGATTTAAGGGCAAAGCAGTAATCACAACTGTACACTAGAATTTATATCAGATATATTACAACCTGGAAAAGATAAAAGACCATGATGGCAAGCATGAATGTTACCGCTGCAATAGAAAGACGAACAGCTTTTGTAGAAGGAGGATACTTCAGAGTCATTTTGGCAATGACAATTTTTAACACAAGGAAGAAATGATATCCAAAAACCCAAACGCGATATCCAATTTCAGTGCATGCAGAAAATAAGCATGTAGATAACTAACAGCAGTTCCCTATGGAGAGGCAAAGCAGTCAATTCTTCATACTTTATATATTCTATGTGCCAACAACATTTTTTTTAACCTTGTGATACCATTGGACTCAGAAGCTAAGAAAGGACATGAAATAACAACGTACCCACTCCAAACATCCTGACAAAGGCAGAACATGCAATCCTAGAGAATGGTCCAAGTAATAACTTTGCTTTTAGATCTTTAAAGAAGAGGCGATACAATGATGTTTGGTTTTTTCACAGATACGCTATTAAACTCTTCTCTGGTATGTATGACCAATGTGCTTTGTGTCTCAGAATTAAATGAACTGTATGTTATAACGATAACTGATCTGTGAAAGGGCTATGCGTATGGAAATAGTAAACTGAGAAGGAAAAAACTATCCAGAATGGGGAAGAGGCTCAAAAGTTGTGGCTGAGACATGACTGGAACCAGATAAGGAGAAAGGGAGCCATTTAGAATTGGGCATACGTGGAAGGATAGGATCACAAGTGGCTTTCCCGGGGCTTTTATACCCTGCTCCTGTATTAGCTTACTCAATAAACCAAAGGACTTAATCTATTCAGAGAGTAACTCTTCATTAATAATATGACAATATAAATGCTTTCTTGATGCACAAGATTAAATTAGGAGTCTGAGTAACTAAACGGCGGTAGCTCTATGGGAGGAGAAAGGGCTACGACAGCAACTTGTACAGTCAATAGGAACTGAGCAATAAAAAAAGCAAAAAGCCACACTTATGGCATAGAAGAGGAGAAAAGGACTTTGTTTATCAGTGCAAACCCTAGAGTTGTACAAATGTTAGCTGGTGCCAAATCAGAAGGCTAGTTAACGCCTGGCAGTACAGAATCTCTTACCACCTCCCTCTCCCCACCAGGAATAGGCATGCTTTGGGACTGTGCGCCTGCTCTGATGCTCCAGGATTAACAGTTATGAGATCCCCAATTCCAGGACTTCTGGTATTCTCCAGCCTCGTGTGGAAAGAGTTCCTAATTACCCCACAGGCAGTAATGCAAGGCAGTGATGAAGCCTGAAGAGCTGCAGACTTGTCTGGATATGTGTATCTCAGACAATGTTGCTGACATGATGACAGTTTCCCAGAATGAACCTATAAGGTAAGGACAGCACATACGAAAAATAGCGTCTGTCTGTACATAAACTGGAGGGTTTGCAATTTTAACTGGACAGCATATTATTCAGTACAAGAAGCACTAGTAATGCTGTATCCTGCACAAGTAATTCATAACCCTTCCTTGATTCACACCAGGAGGAATCAGCTGGCATGAAAGCAGTATCAAGATGTGGACAACCTGTATATTTCCTTAACTTAGACCTCTGAAGCTTTACGGACAAAAGTTACCCAATACTTGATAGTACTCAACAAAAGAATGCTTAAGTTGAAAAACCAAGCTGAAGAAGTGTACAATGGTGAACTTCATCTTGGGGGACACTATCAGGAGGACTAGACACTAACAAGTATACACAATCTAATGTTTAAGACCAACATGAAAGGCTTATGCACAAAAGCAAAAAGCTAGTTCTGCCTTTCCTAACATTTACAGATGATTACAGAAGACTTGCAGAGAATCTCATGGGATTACTGTTGCTATCATTATCAAGACTGATTTTCTTAAAAAAAAGTCCCAAAGTGATTTCAGCACTTACCAAAGAGGTGTTGAATGGGAAGAAGCAGTACATTTGTGCAGGCAGAACAAGAGGAGGAAAACGCAGTACACTACTTTCTTAATCAGAATATGATCCCTGTCAACAAAAGTACTCAGTGATACAGGAGGAATTTTACCAAGTGCATGGGCTACTGAGCAGTGGAAGAGAAAGCTGTTAAATTTACGGTTGGACTTGATGATCTTAAAGGTCTTTTCCAACCTAAATGATTCTATGATTCTAAATCATAAATTCACAGCTGTAAATCACAGTTCCCCTCTTATCTGGCTTCAGAAAACAAACTGGGAGAAATCTTCTAAACCAGAGCCTGGTATGCCAAGAATTTTGTAAAAGGGTGCACATACCAAAGGCAAAATGAACACTGCAGTGGACATATAAT
>NW_008824473.1:3448580-3456673 GCF_000699105.1 Pygoscelis adeliae
TAGCCAGGAAAACACCTCGTCATGCAGCAGGCTAGAGCAGGAAACTCAAGTGAACAGCAGGGTTTACACTCCAATTCTCCCTCGTGTTAGTCTGAACGGAAAGGCACCACACTACTGAGATTCACTTTTTCTGTAAATGACTTGATGTTTATTCTTTACACTACTGTAGGTGACAAATTGAAAAACAGAAGAAAAACACTAACAGAACCCAAACAAGATACATACAACCCTGTAATATCCCCCTGGACTCCCTGTGCATCCTTCAGTGGAAACACAGTTGTTTTTACTCCTACAGACTCTGTTTATACATTATGGCCCAATCCTGTGGATAACTAAAGTAAATTTAGATGCAAGTAATCCAACTGAGGCCAATGAGCATGCTAACATGCATACAGTCACACAAACAAATGTTTGCAGGTTGAGTTTGACAATAAAAATATATTAGCTCAGGCCTCTTAACTAGCTATTCCAATTAAACAAACTTTAGCAATGCATGTGTTTCCACTAATTGGGATATGGACACCATGTAAGATGACCGTTGCCTTCTGAAGACTGAGGAGTGCCATTCAGGCCTTCATCTTGTGCAAGATATCAGATCAACGCAGTACCATGCCAGCAGCCGGCCAACTTAATTTTATCTAAACAGAAGTATGGTAACAGCCTTCTAATAAAAGGGTAGACATTTGCGCTAAGCATGTATTACACATTTCTGTCTTACCTGTATTCTACCCACTGATCATACTGGAAGCTGAAAAAACCCTGACATAGGTAACAACTTTAAATAGACAAGTGAAGTGTATGTATTTATAGTTTGCATAGGAGAAGGAATATTATGCATTTAGTTGAACATTTAAAGGTACAATAACACTGCTATATAGGAGAACCAGGATAAATGAAATATATAAACAAATAATGATAAATGAAAATGAGACTCTCAGTAACAGGGTCAATTCTCCTGGATTCAGATGCAAGGAAGAGACACAGGTTTATCATCAATCCCCTTCCCCCAGGACAGGTCTGAATTATTTCGCTAAAATCCATGCACAATTTTTGCGGAAAGTTAGGGGCATTAAGAAGGGGATTCACAAAGGCCAGTGCACCAGCTGAGAAGCTGCCTCAATTAGCCCAGATGAAACAAGGAGGAGAGGAACTCAAGCCCTGTCTTATCTCTTTCTGGGACTTAGATACGTTTCTTTCAACTACTGGGAAGGACTTTATTCTAGTCAAAATTCAAGATTTGAGCTCTCTCTTGGAGCGACGCCTCCACCAAAGATTTACAAAACACAACTGAGGGGGCACTGCTCATAAAAACCATAGATGCGCTTACTTGGGAAGCATCTAAGATGTCGTCACAAGGTGGTATCCTACCTGTCACACTGTGGGATCATATTAATATTAAACTATTCCATGCAAAGAGCTGCACCTCGCTGCCAGCTGCTGGCAGGGACGCAGCCCCATCTGACAGGTGTGTGCCGCAGACACCTACAGAATTTGGTCCCATGGGTGAGATCGCTGGCGGAAGGCCTGGCTGCGTGTCCCGACACCAGCTGTGAGCGAGGCGCCATGCTGCTCGGCACTGTCGAGAGGCAGCCAGCCTAGGACCTGCCCAGAGCAGGCTTTGAAGTGCCCAGGGAGCTCCGACAGCAAAAGCTGCGGTGCCCGGGGACCTGGCTGTGGGCGCAGCCAGCAGCTCGGCGGGGAAAGATTTAAGGCTTCCCATTTTGGATCTAGGTGCCTGCAAGAGGAATGCCCCAAGAACCCCAAGTTAATTTCTACTGCAAACAGAAGGCTAGCATTTCTGCTGTAACCTGACATTGCTTTTAAAAAAAGTGTTTTGCAGGTGAACTCATCAGATCCACCACGAGCACATGAACCGAGGGGATGATGAGAGCGTTTTGCAACCCTAACTGCAGCAATTGCCGTTCAAGGATATGAAGATGAAACTAATCTCATGTGGGATGTGGCAGAACTGGATCACAGAGAAATACATGACTTTTTAATTATACAGAAGAGGAGTAAGAATAAAGAACATGTCTTGTTGCTTTGAAAAGCTGAGCAAACACAGCCATCGCCTACAGTAAATAAAAACATATTTAAAGAAATACTTTCTTCACACAGAAATACTAGATAGTACTGGTTTTCCTTTGAGTTCCAGCTTTCCTTTCTCAACAGTTATTTTGCTGAAGTTTCATATGCCCCTGCTTAAAGGCAGCACCAGCTGCCCGTGGAGGAAGCCTACCTCCCACCAGAGCCAGCCAGAGACCCCCAGGGCTGGCAAGGGGCTTAGTCAACCCTTTACCTGTGTAAAGTCCTTTCACTCAACCATAGCACATGTTTTATTAGAAAGATCCAAAGACTGAAACAGGCCGTTCGTTAAAGAGCCCATATTATTAACTACAAATATTATTAGCTACAAATGAAAGGTAAGACTTTCAAAAGCATCAGCGCAGGACTAAAACTGCCTTCTTTAAAGCCAAGGGGACCTTACCCTTGACCTTGACGGGGGGAGGGTTGGGTGAGCTTGGGTTAACTATGAGTCCTTTTGAAAATCCCAGGCAAGGTGGTGAAACAGTAAGATTAAGAGTGCTGCCAGAAGAAGTGGTGCTCTAATGGCAATTTATTCCCCTTGACCCGATGCATTAATGCTCATTTCCTGCATACACAAACTGTATAGTATAAATCAAATTGGCTCCTTCTCTAAATGTAGATTGGAAGAAACCCTGAAGCTTCACTTCAGTTCGCAGCAGAGATGTTTGTCAAAACGCATGTACAACTCCTTCCCAATACATAAATATATGAGGGAACACAAATCTATTCACAGACGAAGCAAGAGCAGGAAGAAAACTTAAAAAGAAAGTCAGACAGTATACTGGAACAGTGGTCCAATGGCTAAAAGAAGCAGAAAGATTGGTTTTCTGTTTACACAGACAATTGCCAAATAGATAAAAATTGGCTTTAAAAGACTTGTATACAAAACCGTAAATCTTCTAACAAGATAAACTGCAGCTGCATCACTCTGAGGTAACGATGAGTGATACTTGGGTGCTCTAGTTCTCATTCATATAAACATATATATGACCGTAAGCAAATCTGGAAGGAAAGCTTAGTTGTGTATGGCAATAACGGTGCATAATTAACTGTATCCTAGAGGAACTTCCTGACCTTTGCCATACAAGTGACATTTCCCAGTGAGAAGTAAGTCACATTACTGCTGATATTCTCAGTCGATAGGCAAAAGGAGTGTGGAGTCTGAACTAGTAATAGCTTTTCAGCTGCAGAAATTATTTTTCTTTGAAGGTCGAGACATGCTGCAACGTCACTGTAGGGAAGACAGCATAGCACCCATTCCTTCACCAGAGAGAACATCTCAGTCATCAGTGGCAAGACCTTTGTCCTGCTCCGGTCAACAGGAGTCTGGCCTCTGACTTCACTGGAGTCAGACTTTCACTGTGACACACTAGTTAACATTTTTACTGACTTTGGATGGCTACACAGCCTCCACAACACATGCAAGCTAAGGTGGGTGTGTTTGCTGCTTGGTTGTTTTTTTTTTTAAAAAAACATCATTCATAGACTTAATTTATTAAAGACAATAGATTTTCCCCATGCAATGGGAATACAAAAACTAAACAAACATTTTCAGATGGAGCTCCAAGGCAATTCTGGAGGTGCTAAAAGAAGAGCTGGCCAGCTCTGAAGGAAACTACTAATAAAGAAAAAATTAATGAAAAGAAGTCTACAAAGTCTTAAGCAGGAAGTTCTCTCAGTTACTTTGGAGCATCTATTAGTGTATATCTATGGGCCACAAAGGCCATTAATTAGTATCAACAGAATGCCTATACTGATGACATAATGCAAAAATAACAACTGCATCTTGCTTTTTCATGTTTACAAGTGGCTTTATCAAGCGGCAGGGTCAGGTCCTTACAAGAAAGTTTCCAGTCTGCTCTAGAAAACAATCATTATTGTCTGTACAAAGCTTTTTCAATGGTTCCCTTGCCACATCCTGAGACAAGACCAACAGTGGGAAGCTGGCAACAATTAACAAAAGATCTCAAGGATCATAGAGGACTGCAGCTATGCATGTTTTTGGAAATATAAGACACAGGCATGATTTTATCATACTGTGATGCAAGTTGAGGAGGAAAATGGGCAGAGAATTAAGATATTTCGTCTAATGGAAAACTACAGGTAGTGAACTCTGTAAGCCATTTAGAATGGACATACTCCAAGATGAGAAACAGTACTATAAACTCTGGGAAATAGAGATACTTAAATAATCAAAGAAAAAAATGCATTTATTTGCATGCAGCAGCATCCCTGATATGATGCACATCTACATCTATATGTATGTATGAACACAGAATTTTGGGAAGAAAGGATTCCAAGACTGCAGGTGTTTATGGACAAAACCACCTCATCCACTGGCCAGAAAAGGCTATGTCTATATTAGCAAGCAGTACAGAGCAATAGGAGAGGACCTATAGACTGATACAGATCATGCTGAGGATCTGGCATGCAGACTATACACAGCTGGAAGGTTTCACTTCTAACTGGCTCTAGTCTGGTCCTATACACTCTGTGAACACCCGGAGCACATTTTCCTGTTTAGATTCACTTGAAAGAAATCTAATTCAAACACTCCAATTCACTTAAAAAGCACATTCCTAATCTGAACTAGAAGTCTGGCATACATATCCAAAGTGTCCTGTGTCAGCACCAGTTATATTTGGATTAAAATCCCACCTACTGAGTACACAGAGTGTGATGCCAAGCTTACAGATTCACAGAAAAATTTAGATTGGGAGGGACCTTTGGAGGTCATCTAGTCCAACCTCCTGCTCAAAGCAAGGACAGCTTCAAAGTCTGATCAGGTTGCTCAGAGTCTTCTACTGTTGAGTGTTGATTGTCTCCAAGGATGGAGATTCCACAGCTTCATTGGGCAACCCTACTTGGGCCGCAACCTCTGGTGGCCAGTGTTTAACCTGTCTTGTGAAATTTTTTTCCTTATATCCAGTCAGAATTTCCCTTGCTACAACTTGTGGCTGCCACTTCTTTTCCTTTTGCTGCACACCTGTAGGAAGAGTCTGACTCTACCTTTGCTGAGTCTACTTGGCCTTCTCTTCTCCAAGAACAAACTCAGTTGTCTCAGCCTTTCCCTGTACTTCACATTAAACTATTTTAGTGGTGCTCCACAGAACTCTCTAGTTTGTCAATCTCTCCCTTGTACTGGTGGCATAAAGCTAGACACAGTATTTCAAATACAGCCTCCTAGTACCAGCTACAGGGAAATAATCACTTCCCTCAGCTTGCTGGCTTTCCTCTTGCTGATGCAGTCCTGTGTGTGGTTAGTCTTCATCATCACACTTGCTGTCTATCAAGACATCCAGTTTCTTTTCTGCAGAGTTGCAACTGGCCAGTCAGTGCCCATCTTGTGTTATTTTGCGGGAATTCTGTATCCCAGGTGCAGGACTTTACACTTACTTCTGCTGAACGTCATGAGGTTCTTGCTGGCCCATTCATCCAGCTTGCTGGGATCCCTCTGAGAGGCAGTCCCGCTCTCCTGTGTCAAATGATCCCCAAGGCCTGGAGTCATCCTGCCTTCCTGCTTTAGGCACGGTTCAGAAGATCCCAGAACACAAAATGACAAGTGTGCAAACAAAGTTAATTCACCTACAAACTTCCTGAAGATACAGTTCCTCCCATCACCCAGGTCACTGACGAAGAGGTTAAACAGAATTGGTCCCACTATCAGCCCTGAGGAACACAACTCGTAACTAGCCTCCGGTTAGATGGATATTGAACTACTGACCACCACCCTTTGAGCCTGGTGGACCAGCCTTTTTTTCACCCACTGTGCAGTCCACCCATTCAGTCCATACCTTCCCAGCTAGCCACAAGAATGCTATGAGACTGTGGTGAAAGCCTTGCTGAAGTCAATTAAATGAAATCTAGTGCTGTTATCCACAGAGGCAGTCATTTTATCACAGAAGGCAAGAATCAAGTTGGTCAAGCTTGATTTACCTGTGGTAAACTCAAGCTGGCTGTTTCCAGTCACTTTATTGCACTTTGTGCATTTGGCTTACCACAGCCTACCAAACATGACAGAAAGCAACCTCTCAAAGACATAGGCTGGCTCCCTCAGCACTCTCAGACACACCCCATCCAGCTCCATGGATTTGTGTATGTCCACTCTACTCAGGTAGTTCTTAACTCAATTCTCTTCTACTATAAACAGCATCTCCCTCATCCAAATTCCACTACTAGGCACAGAGACCAGGGCCCACTGACAGCAGGCTTAGCATATGAAGACCCAGCCTTTTCCTGTCCCCTTCATCAGTGGTTGCCTTAGTCTTCCTTCCACTGCCCATGTACCTGTAGAAGCCCATCTTGTTGTCCTTCACATCCTTGAATGGTTGCAAACTCAGATGAGCTTTGCCATTCATAACTCTATCCCTAAAAGCCCACAAAATGCTTTTATATTGCTCCTGGGTAGCCTGTCCTCACTTCCACCTCCTAGACATTTCCTTTTTGAATTTGAACTCAGCTGGGAGTTCCCCTTTCAGCCAAGCTGGCCTCCTGCCATGCCTGCTGCTTTTTCTGTATGTAGGAATGGACCATTTTCATGCTTTGAAGAGGTTTTCCTTGATGATCAGCCAGGTCTCCTGGGTGCTTTTGTCCTTTAGAACTGTCTCCTACAGTGTCCCATCAACCAGTTTCATGAACAAGGTAAAGTCCAGGACCTTTACTCTGCTACTTGCTTTCCTCTGTTCTCTCAGTATCTTAAACTTGAGCACTATATGGTAACTGCGGGCAAGACTGACATCAACAAACACAACCCTAAACAGTTGCTCCTTGTTTGTGAGTAGCAAGGCCAGTAAAGCACCTCCCTTAGTCTACGCATCTAGGACATTCATCAAGATATTGTCCCTTCTGCATACCAGAAGTCTCCTGGATCGCCGTACTGTCACATTCCCAGTAAACACCATGGTGGCTAGTTTCCCTGAAAACCAGGGCCTGCAACAGAAGCACTCTTTTAAGAACACTTCATAGGATCACAGGGAAATTTGGGTTGGAAGAGACCTCAGGAGGTCTCCTGTCCAACCTCCTGTTCAAAGCAGGGTCAGCTCTGAGATCAGACCATGTTGCTCAGTATTCTATCCAGCTGGGTCTTGAAACCTCTAAGGATGAAGACTACTCAACCTCTCTGGGTCCCCGTTCCACTTCTTGACTCCCCTTATGATGAAAAACTCTCCTTAGAGACAGTGAGAACCTCCCATTTCAACTAACACCCTTCATCTCTCATCTTCCCATCATGCATTGCTGTGCAGAGCCCATCCCTGTCTTCTCTTGATATCCTCTTTGTAGGTATTGGAAAAATGCTATCTTCCCTTCTTCAGGCTGTACCTCCTTTTGATTGGGAAGTCCTATAAAAGATGCCACCACAATGTCTCTCTTACTGAGCTCCCTTCTGATCCTAAACCAGGAGCTCTTGACCAGCCTGTTGCCCAGGCAATAGCAAAGCTCTGTGCATTCAAGACACTCCTTTGAAGAGACTGCAATGGCATCCTTGTCCAAGAACCTGAGGCCATGCACTATGGCACTGCAGTTGTGTGAACTACCCCACCGTGTCCCTGCAAATCCAATGACATCACAGTGCTGCAACTGTACAGACTTCCACTTCCTCCCAGCACGCCTGCTGGTAAAGACACTTTTGCCCCACACTGTCCAGTTGATCCCATCTGTCCCTAGCAGTCCTCATTTCTTGAAAAGGGTCCTGTGGTCATAGAATCCAAAGTGCTGCCATGACACCATGTGCACAGACAGGTGTGAATATGCAGGATGCATCCACCCCTGCCCAGGTTTTTCCCCTTGAATGGCAGGACGGAGAACACTGCTTGGGCTCCATCCCTTCACATGGGATCACTGAGCCCCGCAGTAATCCTTATTCTGCTGAAGTATTACTAGTGCCCACATGAGAGAGTAGCAAAGTCTGATGACTGGCCAGGCCTTGGCAACCTCTGTGATGTCCTGGATCCAGTCCCTGGGGAAGCAGGAAACTTTGGAAGTCATCAGGTCTGGTCAGCAGATGG
>NW_008824473.1:3456706-3457718 GCF_000699105.1 Pygoscelis adeliae
TACTCATTGCTTCCTCTTAGTACCGTTGGTTATGAGTAGTTATCAGGCACAGCTGGCCCAAACACCTCTGTTGCCAGAACTCACTCCTCCTCTCCTGTTTCCAGGGACTACACGTTTTATTAAATCTATATTATTATTAGCCTCACATATTTGTGTTGCTGAGGATGACACCAAGTATGGTTATATCTTTCCATTAACTTACCTGAAAGAAACTGTTTGAGACTGGACAGGAAACACTATAGTCCTTAACAGCATAAACACAGCTGCTTATTAACACGGCAAAAAAGCAGCAAAGTAAATATTCCTTAAACTGTAAAAAAAAAAATATAAAAAAGAAAATCTTATGTTCATACACACATTAAAACCAAAACACACAGAATGCTCTGTAGAACCAGGGAAGTTGATTACTTGTCCATGTCATGATGCACGCTGTTAATACTGCGTGCACAAACCTTTAACGCCAGACTTCACAGATCTCGCTGCGGTCAGGAACAAGGCCAAAGCCATAAATGTAACACCTGATTTTCAGGGGAGATGGGAATGTGGAAAAGAGTTTGGGAAATTCTCCTAGGAGGATGCCTTTGAATCTCTCCAGAGAACATTTTCTATAGCCTCCAGGCATTGGGATGTGGCACAAGGGCATTCCTTCATCTCCAGGTCAATCCAGTGTGGCCAAGGCTGCTAAGCCCATCCCTTTCCTTCAGACATACATGGGAGGAAACTCCCCCTTCTGCCACAGGACTACACAAGAAAGGGGAGGGAAAGACTAGATAAGGTCAGAGGAAAAAAACCACACCGTCTTCTGTCCACCATTTTAGAGAGAGAAAAGGAATTCATCAGCTGCTCTCCTATCTGACATCAAAATGGAAAAGGCAAGAGACCAGGCTGTTTCCTCACCACATTAGACGTGAGAGGAAGCAGGATATGAAGAGGGCAGGAAGCAGCCAACAAAAGGTAAGAAGAGATGCTAAACGTCCCCATATCCTAATGCTGTTGCATTTCAATTTGAATT
>NW_008824473.1:3457759-3458779 GCF_000699105.1 Pygoscelis adeliae
GGGGAGGATGGCTTTCTCAGCAGAAGTACATGTTTTGCTTTGTTTTGTACTTGCATGCTTCATCCAAGGCGTTACACAACATGAAGCTTTATATAGCTATACGAGAACACACGCTCCCGACACATCCAGGGAAAAACCCCAACCACATCATCTGTTCAAATCAAAAAACCTCACCCAAGTCTAACAGGACCCTGATGCAGACTGCTGACTAGGTACAACAACAACAAAATCATGCATTAGAAAATCTTCCCTGCTTAGTTGTGAGAGAACAGCTTTCCCAAGACAACTCTGTGTAACTCCATGCCCCAAATTCGCTAACATTTGCCAGATAGCAACGGCTGCTGCAGGATTCCTTTGGCAAACGCTGTATCTCGGACTTTTCTCTTTCTCAATACGCTGCGATTTCCCGTGGAATGGAGCAATCATCTATACTACAAAGGGGTGCAGTACTAACACTTTTAGAAGTAAATAATTTTATAGCAACATATAGTATAGAGAGAAATATAATACTTGGGCAGAGAAATTCCCGAGCGGAGAGAGATTAGAAAAACATTCTGATAAACAGACACCGTCAAAGCTTATATTTTTTTATTCAGTGCAAAAAATATTGGGTAACTGTTCGCTGTTCCTAGAAAGAATGGAATTCTATTGCCAACAGCTGTAGTTTTTCATAGGAATTATAATACTGTATTGAAGATTTATGTTCCTAACAAAGGCATAAAGTTATCCAAACTAGGGCAGAAAAACCAGAATAGTCTTTTTCCAACAAAACAGAGCCACATTATTTTTGTTAACTCTTACTATGGCAGACGTTTTGATCTTCAAAACCAGGAACTCATGCTGCGGTTGATGTTTCTAATGATTAAGTCTTGCAATACCACTCTGCACAGGGTGAACTGTTTTATCACAGGTCCTTACACAAGCAAGAAACACACCCTATCATCTTGAAAACAATTAAAGTCATAAATATTTACCTCTAAAAGCACATGACTTTAAATCTTCTTCTTAATATTTTTGGGT
>NW_008824473.1:3458804-3465152 GCF_000699105.1 Pygoscelis adeliae
TTTACAATGATGCTTTCTCTACCTTAAGAAAAGGTTTCCCCAAAGCTGTGGCCATCTGACAGATCCATACGAGAGAGGAAAAAGGTGACCCTAGGCAAAATGCTGTCCTGTGCATAAAGTAAACAAGCAGGGGGAAGGAATCTTGGGTCTCTCTGCTGCAATTATACAGATGCAAGTGGCCCTACCTGCCTGCATGTCACTCTCCTGATTCCCATGGAAAAACTATTCCTCGTGCTCTGCAGGATTAGGGTCTTCTGTGTTCCTTGGAACTACAGCAGATAACAGTATACAGAACTTATTATTTTTAAGTCAACTGATGTTCAGCAATAAAACTCAGGATATCACAGGTTTTAAAGTTCATTTATTTACAAGCAGCCAAACAGCAAACTCTGGGTTGAATCCTGGGCTAATTTACAGTTACACCCTATGCTGCTCCATGAACATTACGCCGAGTTACACAACTTGGGAATCAATAAATCCATTGCCTTGGAAGAATTTGCCCAAAGGCTCCCTATAAGTCAGTGGCAGTGTCTTGTTTAGGTTTCAGGCTTTGGCTTCCATTTCGTAGCTGCTCAGTCCACCAGATCATATTTACACTACATCACCAAAAATGTTTTTATTTCTATCCTTCTGAAATTGCTGTTTGTTTGGTTCGGTTGGTTTGTTGTTTTTGTTTTTTTTTACTCGGGGAAGAAAATAAATTAAAAGCTTCTTAACAATTACAGTTCTGATTTTTTTTTTAAACTGGGAACCAACAAGCTATATTTCTCAGCCGAAGCAAAGATAGAAAGCCTGATCTCTTTGAACAAAATGCACAATAATCCAAAGGTCTACATAGAAAAATCACTGTGCATGTGCCACAGTTTTTACGTTCAGATAGAGAAAACCTAATAGTCTACTTTTACTGACTTTACAAATCCTACGTGTAGTCAATGAGAAGTGAAAGACTATAAAATAAAACCTTCCTTCGAGGAACAACTTGCTACCAGTCCTTAGTCCTGCAAAAGATCTGCAAAAACTGAGGATATTTTGCTTGACTAAACAGAATTTTAACTGAGCATAAACAAGTGAACAGCAGGCATGCGATTTCCATAAGTACACATGATTCAAAGGAAAAAAAGATTTAAAAATCAGGGGCCATAAAACCAACTTCAATTTTAAAAGTTTTAGGGTCTAAAAAAAGGTAGTATGTATGTGGCAGGCTTTTTTCACTGCAAATGGATTATTTAAAAGAAATTGCCACTGACAAATCATCATTTATAAGAACTGTTTCCAACAAGGCAGAAGTTAAGTTATCTAGCATGGCACTAAAGAACACATTTAATTTTAAGTATGCTTATAGTTTTATTAGAGCCAATGGCTTTTTCCATGCTTAAGGCCAAGCATATGCTCAAGTACTCTGCCGAGACAAAAGCTTACAAGTTTGTTGTTTAGAATGCAAAGTGAGGCTTTTTATCCCAAACCACATTTTCTTGCATGTAATCAGCACTGATGATGCCGCCATAGTTTCCAATTCATTCCAGGGTGCACTCAGCATTTATTAGGGCACAGATGGTGCTTTCTTTCTTTGGCTTCTAAAGAACATGCCTAAATATTAAAACGAACTTGGCTATCTGCCGCTTATCCTGTTCTTACACTCTGTATTGCCACAGTAAAAATAACAGGAACCTTTGATCTAATCTGGAAGCCTTTTCTAACTTACACACAAAATTTGGCAATAGGATTATCAAATACAGTGAGCCCACTCGAAACCGGAGAACCTGATATGCATAAATCCAGCACGTTAGTCACTAAGCGATCAAGAATGGGAACAAGCAATCCACAAAGCGATCAAATGAACAAAAATCGGAAACAATTTTTCTAGTAACAAACTACGCGATCCTGACTGCACTTGATGGCTGTGTGTGCGTTTCTGGAACTGTAAGGATTATTCAACAGCTTAACCAGCAATTAGCAAACAAACAGGCTGATTTGTAAGGCAAATAAAGAGCATTAGTATGACAGGATTTGTCATAACAGCAAGCAAGGTCTTTTCCAACACATTCTATGCCACGAGTTTGCATTGTGCTGAGAACTTGCAGTGTTTTCCCCTATGGGCAGCACAGGACATTTATTTCCCAAATTCCGAAAATTATTTACCCATTTCCAAGCAAGCATAAAGCAACCTCCACAGAGACCCAACAGAAAGACAAGCCGTCACGATATTCCATTAAAAATGTCCTAAGGTAAGATCATGTCAGATTTGTCCAGCAGATCTTGACAAAACATTCTTGAACGTGCAGCTAACTGGGACGCAGGTGCACATGACGGTCAACGGGTTTTAGTCACCCATCTTCACAGGCTTTCAGTCTCATGCAAAGCATACTGACACTGGAAAAAGCACACGTCATGTGCATCAAAATACATATGATGAAACTCAAATGGGGCAGCGGGGGGGTGGAGGGCTTGGAGAAAGGTTAATCGGACTGCTTGGAAACGATGTTCCCAAGTGAGGACTATTTCACTGTCTCGCTGGTAACATGAGGTTAGCAGCCAGTGCATGCTGCCAGAATCTAGGGCAAGGAACGTGCATTTTAAGCAGTCACCTTGACTTCAAAACAGCTCAACAATTGCATGCACGGATTGGTAAAGAAATCACTTCTGAACAAACATCAAGTCCAGAAAACTAGTTTTAGAGGTACATTTAAATGTCAGAAAGCCAGAGATTTTACTAAATAAGATTATATAACACCCACTAAATCAGTTAGCTCCTAAATTTGTTTTAAAACTAAGCAATGGCTAGTAATTTTGGAAGTAATGATCCTAGATATTTGCACTCCAGTAAACATAATAAACTAAACAAACCTAAATTAGCATATGATACTGAATCAAAATTACATTAAAATCGTAATAAAAGCAAATAAAAATTCTGTTAATATGAACAATCCAGAAACAAACCACTGTAAAACATACATAAAACAAACAATAATCAGACATGGATGGTGAAGAGACTGTTCTGCAGCTAGTCAACACTACTTTTTATAGCCTGTTCCCTTTGAGGTAATGGAGTCTGGGTCCTCCTACATCCCAGCATGCAGCCTCTCCTCCTGCCTCCCGGTCTCCTGAAACTCAGCCCTGTTCACTCCCCAAACTTTGCAATACTTCCTGGTGTTTGGCTGGCTTCCAGGAAATTCAGGCTGTCCCCTTTTGTTGGTATCACGCTCCATGTCTACATGACGCGTAACTTGAAATTACTGGTACATTCAATACTTTCAAAGTTACAGCTTGAGAACAAGCTTCAAAATATCAGCTACAACAATCCTGGCCTTACCTGCAGGATCTTGTACTGTCATTTCCTTACGCTTCACCATCAGCTTGTCTTTAACCCATGGGAACTCCTGTAAGGAATCCAAGAATGCATCAAAAGCCTTGGGTCCTCTGGTGGGGAGAATATCAAGGAGCATCATGGTTTTCCTCTGACTGGTGGTTTGGGATTTTATTTCTTGAACATGACTGTCCGTGAGAATCCCTTCTTGGTAGAGATACTGAATAACAATTCCATCCACCAGCACCTCTGTGCAGAGCTCCAGGCGCAGGGAGCGTAAAAGCTGTTTGTCTCTGGCATCCATCTGGCAACCTAGAGCATGAGAAAAGGAGTAGGAAAATGCGTGAAGATTAAAATACTTCAACCTTTAACATCCAGAAGTGATGTTTGATACCTGGCAACCTTTAGAAAGAATGCCAAACTCAGAATCACCAACCTGGGAAAACTATTAATGATCCCCACCATCTTCTTTCCACTCAGATTTCACTGTCTCATAAGCTAAAATGCAGCCATATCTGGGAAATATTAGCCAAGAAGAGAACCTTTGGCATTGTGAAGATCAGTCCTTCACTGGAATAAAAAACATGCCAGATAATCCCGCACACTAACTGGTCAAGGTCCATGCTAAAGGCAGCTAGAGCATTTGCCAGTCCTTAAGAGACTCTACCCCAAAAAAGTTAGAGAGATGTCACACCTGAGCTCTGTTACTGATGCCTCTGACACTATTGCTGTTGCAGCACTTTTGCTGCAGTAGTGCGAAAGCAGCAGCAGGACTGGTAGATGCACCACAGACAGGCAGGGGCAGCAGGAAAAAGAGTCAGCAGGTAGCTTTGGCCTACACGATGCATTTTAATTTTAGGAGGGGTGGAAATGTACCTTACGCACCAGATCGTTCTTCCCCCTGACTCATCCTGGAAGGCTGCTCTGGAACTTGACTGATCTGATGATGAGAAACTTTCTTCGAATTTCCATCTCAAATTTATCCACCTTCTATTTATAGGCATTTGTTCTGCCAAAACTGTTCTTTAGCTTAAGTAGCTCTTCTCCCTCCCTGGTATTTACCCTTCTAATGTGTTCACAGGAAGGAATCGGATGCCCTCTGCCAGCTTCCATTCCACTTGACTAATACTCTGACTAGACAAAAGCTGGAAAAGATGCATTTTATAGCCACTCTATAGAAGAGGAATCAAGGTCCAGAGAGACCAAGCAATTCATCCAAAATCATACCGGGAGTCTGTGCCAGACCTATGAACCGAATCAAGATGTCTAGTCTAGACGTTAACGACAAACATATCCCTAGGCCCATTAATGGCACTTGAAAAGGAAAATGACAGGGTAATACAATTAAATACTTTCTCATGACTAAATAATGAAGTCAAAAACTGCAGCAGGTGTTCAGTGTGATTACCAAGAGAGTTTCTGATAATTAAACTAGAAGCTGCTGTTCGAACAGCTAGACCTTGCAGAAACTGTACTTCATTCAGCTTGAGGATACAAGGAGAGACAGAGATTTTCAAAGGTTTTGCTTTTTTGCAAACCTGCTGAAGTCTTTACATCATCAGAGGTGCCTACCAACTCTGAATGCCCCATCAAAGGTTGGCCGGTTGGCCTGCTTGTTAAAATCTACGCCAGGCAACCAACAGAACATATAGGCACGTAAATGGTATCTCGGACAGAATGCAAGAGCATAGGACCACGAAAGAGAGACTGGAAAACCCTGTCTGTGACACCCTCTGATAAAGCCACTTTCCGAAAACACTTCCCCAGAGTGCTGAAAGCATTGCTGGATGGCACCTTCCCAGGAGGACTCCATCTTCCCCGGGTTACCCAGTATGTTTCTTGTATACTGAAGTTAATTTTGAGGTGCCTACCTTCTGTCTAGGGGTCATTTGGGAATCAAACAACAGCTATCCCGGCACATGTCCTTAAAAAACGCTAGTTTGCTAAGCATAGCTCAAACATCAAACTCCATCATGGACTGAGGTGACAGTGCAAGCAAGGAGATGGAAAAAGAGCAGGCAAGAAAGAGAACTGGATTTCCCCATTTGATGTTAGGATGCTCATTTTGGACAGGTAAAGCTGAAGATTCTGGTCTTTAACATGCACTACCTTTACACTACTGGGAGCAGTCACTGGACTAAAGCAAAACGAGATAAAATTCAGGCAGCAGATGCCCGCCATTTCTCCCTTCCAGGATTCCCTGACCGCCCCTGAGCTCATGAAGCACTTGCAGAGTTCAAGACAGGCATGCAGCAGCAGCTCTGAGGGCATTATCTCAACCCAGGCAGAAAACTGTTTCAGATGCTACAAAGCTCTTGTGCTTCACATTCTGCACAGGCCACCAAGAGTCCCCGTCCAGAAGCCTCCTCTGCCCATGTGCCAGACAAGGAACATCAGCTTCTCCAGCCACAGTAAAGCACTTGATTGAGTTCCCCTTCGTCATGACCGAAGTGGTCAATGCTTTTAAAAAAAAAAGGCCTTTTCAAACCATCTCAGTTTGCACCTTTGTGCACTGAAAAATGCCTGTCAAGCCATGAATCTGAAGGGGGAATTTCTGCTGAAAAAGGCCTCTGGCTCGTTGACTGCAGAGTGAGCACAACTGAGGATTTAAAGCTCTTAACACCAAGGTCACTGGCCCAGTAAACTTCCAGGATGGGGTGTATTGATTTTTAAGGTCTTTTTAAAGATTAAGTATTTCTTTACTGTGTGTACACTAAGTGAGTGTTTACCGTGAGAAGGAAATGTCTGAGTCAGGAACTAAGCAGCCAGATATGGAAATGCATCAGGATTTTGGTGCATAACAGTATAGGGATGGAGTTCAGTGCAACACAGAATTAATTTAAATTAATTTTAATTGCAGCCTATATCTAGGGATCCAAAGTAAGCTCTAAAATAAATTTTCTCTAGTAATGCTAGTGCTAGAGGGAAAGTAAAAAGATGAGCTGTCCATTTACCCAGAAGATGACATGGCTCAAACCTTCCCCAGATACTTCTAAAAATGCATCTTTTCCATTGTAGAGCCAAATTTTAAGAAATATCCCCCC
>NW_008824473.1:3465190-3465531 GCF_000699105.1 Pygoscelis adeliae
GACTCATCACCACACCAACACAGGCAGGTTTGCATTTTTCTGGATCTGACACAGAATCTGTCCATGAATGGGGATAAAACTTTTGAAAGCCTTAACCCTAAAAAGACCCCTTCTGATCCTAAAAAGAACATTCACTTAGTTCTTGGCTAGAAACACTTTGGCATTTCCCCAAACACCAACTGCACTGGGCTGCTTATGACTCTTGAGTATGTCCCCATGTGCCTGCTTAGCTAAGAATAAGGTCCACCCTGCCTAATCCATGAGTGATTTTGGCTGTTCACAGCAGGTTAAAAATCTCCCCCCAAAAAAGCAAGTTGTGCTTTTAACTTCTTCCCTGCTGC
>NW_008824473.1:3466603-3473818 GCF_000699105.1 Pygoscelis adeliae
GGAGTTTGGAGGACCTGCTGCGCTCTCAGCATCTGGGTGGCGGGGTTCTTCTAGAAAGTGGAGGAGTTGTATCTCAAATTAAATTAGAAATTACAAAACCGGAGTTTTCGTGACATTAGGAACAGCTGATGGCATTAGTCTCTGGGGATACTGGTTCCTATTTGCAAGTATATGCTAAGCCAAACTTCATCCAGGTGCTGGTATCATCATATCAAACATACAGCAATGTTGTATTGAATACTATATATATTTAGCTTCATTACTTTCATCTGAACAGCCTAAAAATGAAGAAACTTTCATAGGTGAAAACCATTCAGTAAGATCCAGCCCGTGTCTGCCACATTTTGAGTGCTGGGCACGTTCTCAGAGTTTTATTCATCTGTTGCTGAATACAAAAACATTTCTTTCACATCATTTTATACGAATATTTGAAACCAAAGTATGGCAGAAGAGAGAAAACTGCGATTCAGAGAGCTATAGAAATGAGGCGCTGTCATTTCCTATCACATATCATCGCAGAACTTTTTTCCATCTTTACGTAGGTGTCAGGTGTCACACAGGCTCCAGCAGCATCAGCCCTTTTCTTTCACGTCGGGACCGCAATAGCGATGAAAGAAAAAAAAAAAAAAAAAAAGATCCTGCAGAGCTGGAACGCGCTACCTTGAAGAAGCAGGCAACCACAGAGAGCTGGCTATGGTCTGCTCGGCTTACTAATGCCTATCCTCTGGAAAAGCAGGGAAAGGTGGTTGCTGCAGCTGCTGCTAGAAATGTTGCCACTCTGGGAATCCCATTTGTACACTCAGTTGAGGCTAATCCTACATATTTGAGGGTATTTGGAAGATTTAAGGGTATTGGGAAGTTAGTTATGGAAACCTTTACATGCCTTTCCTAGATACTGTACCCAGAAAATATTTGCCATGGAAAAATATAACTGAAAGTATTATTGGTAGAGCTCACATACTGCATATGCTCAACATGATATTTATCTACAAGGTTTTGCATAAAGATACACACTTAGTCACGCTCAGACAGCTTAGATCCTTTTCCTTTGATTTTCCTGTGGCTGACAGCAAAGTTGAGAATTTATGTGGATGCAGAATGTAAATCACAGTCTTAAAGGCAAAGTTTGTGCGCTGGATTTAAGAAATGTTTAAAAAATCATACACATTTATTATGTGGCCAGCTTCTGCAGAGATGCTACTTATTTGGCAATTTTAAAGCAATATTTTGGTTTAATTGACATAATGCTTTTATCTAGGATTATTTCCAGACAATAAATTTGATACAAGGGCTTTAAATTGCTTTTAAGAAATTGATAAATAATATCTTATTCCAATACATCTATTAAACCAAGGTAGATTTTTTTTTTTTGCCTCAGGCACACACGTTAGTCTTCTAGGAACACAGACATAAAGAGATTAAATAGTCCTATGGGTTGTTTCAGGAGGATGCATTAACATATTTACTATGACCTTGACAACACGAAACCACACAAGTAAGTCATCGTCAGTAACTCTTAAGACAAGAAGTATGCTGCTGTTGTAGCCAAAGTACAGCTGAGGTGGTTTTAAATTTTCACGTCATGGATAGTTTGTAATACTGATTGTGAGAAAATACATTTGTAAACAACACAAACCAGCACCAGGGAGGAGAGAACACCACAAACCATCTATATGACCGTTCCTCAGCACAGCGCTGTATAGCTTCTGAAAGTTTCCTTTCTTAGCTTCTTGCATTTCTGATTGCCAGCTTTTTTTTTTCAGTCACGATCTAAGGGACTGTATTATATCTGGAATTGGAGTGACCAAACTTGGAGACTTGAAATACCACATCATTGTGATCCTGACAGCTGCATTTAATTGCAGATAATGTGCCTACATTTTAAAATAGAAAATGGAGACAAGCAGTTACATCACTTGCATTTACTATATCTTTTTGCCAGATGAGGCAATTAGGTTTATTTATTTTATACTGTCCAAAAATATCTTAGAAAGTTAGCAAAACATATGGATATGCAAAGAGCAACTCCGGTCCCGGCTCAAGTAGGTGGTAGCAGTCCTACAGCCAGCATTTAGTCACATCTTTGTTTACAGTCTAAACAGAGATGCAAAGAAGGAAAGCAGTGAAAGGAAACAGATAAGCCAAGGAAGGAAGAGGATGACAGCAGAGGTCCAAGTCCCTTTAAAGGGAAAATCTGGTGCTTCCTTTTCCTTCCACTAGTTTATAACCAGTGCTGCAAATTCACTAGCAGAAACTAAATGCGCTACTGGTGTTTCGGGTTCATCTTTAGCAACGCACCCCAGGTGTTTATTATACTCTGCAGTCACACAATAAGGATGCGCACAGGTAATACTTAAGCCCAAGGAGAGAAGCCTTTAAATTTTTCATTTGGGTTCTGTTTGAGTTCAGCCCTGGCTAAAGTTCTCCCAGTTTAGTTCTGGTCTGAGTTCAACAAAACTTCAGAAGGATGGTTCGTTCTATTCCAGTTTTAGGGACCAAAAAAAAAAAAAAAAAAAAAAAATATTTGAGCCAGTTTGAGTTTAGTTCAACTCCCCACTAACTGCTCAAATCTCAAAGCTAACCATGTAGATTAAAAAAGTATTTCCTAGACTTTGTAGATCAATGGACCATGGTCAATCCTGCACATCGATATCATCAGACTTTTAGACTTAAAAGCTTGTTCTCTCTGGTTATGTGGATTTGGGAATCACCAGTGGTCATCAGGCCACACTTTTGAGGACTGCTGAATTTGGGGTAGCAGGTCCAAATCTGCGGGAACCAAGCTAAGCAGCATCTCTTCTGACAATGCTGTTCTCTTTACATGTGGGTTATTCCGGGTCAGAATACCAGATTTTTAAATTTACCATACACTTTTTTAAAGCTCGCTTAAAAGTCCCAAATCTTTTTAGAAACTCTGTACAAGTATAAAGAGATTTTTTTTTTAAAAAAGCTTTTGAGAGGATCCTTTATGCTAATTGGAGACAAGCTGTATCCTAGCATGTACGTATTTTCTTTGTTTTCTACAGACTAATTTGTTTCTGCTGATAACAAGAGCCAAAATGTGTTTTCAAAACTAGTGCAAGCAGATTTAATCTATTAGGACTATGCTGTTTTCAATTGTCTGTAGGACAGCATTCCAACTTTAAGGACAAAAGAAAAGAAATATGAGCCTCTATATTTCTTTATTAAAAACACATCTAATTGCTTAAATCTTTCACAAAACCTCTGAAATGAAGATGGAAAAAAAAGAAAAATATATGGTTGCCTGTCATTTTTAGAAAGAAGAGCACAGAAAACATTTCTGAATGTGATGTATCTCAAAAACACTGTTAAAATACAAGTCAGGGTGGCCCAAACTCGGTGGCCTGAAGACCAGATGAGGGTCTTGCAAGCCACTGCCGTCCACTGCCATCCCAGGCAATAATCCCTTCCCTTCCTCCCTCTCCCCTTCCTCCTCACGCCGGTCCCCATTGCACCCCCCTTTGCAACTGTGGCCCTCTCTAATGCCAACATCCAGGTCTCCCGCGCCAGCCACCGAAAACCAGGCTGATGCCAGGGAAGGGAAGGTTTTGGTATGGAACGACTGCCCAACTTGTAGACTGAGCTTAGGCATGCTGCGCTGGGTGCCGGCAGGGTTTGAGGGCACTGGACTGTGGGTTGGGAGGGGGTGTCACTCTTCAGGTGGCATTTGCTACTCCAGAAGCGATTCCTTGCTGCCCCTGAGGAAAGATGACGGCCAGGACTGAAGTGCATCACTGGAGGGGATCAGCCCCTGGGCTGCTGCTTAGATTATTCTGATACTTTACAGCTTCCCATTCATTTGAATAATAAAGGCTTTAAATTAAATGCAGTTCGAAGAGAGCAATGAATATACAATGTAGGTGACATGTGATGAACTTCCTTAAAAGTATTATTTTATTAAAAGGCATGTCCAGCATGTAGATAAAATATAGCACAGAAAGTTTCAAAACATCTTAAACCATGGGGTTTGAAGTGACCATGTAGTGTCTATACATTTACATTTGTTTCAATAATAAAAATGTTTATTAGCAGTACTGCAGTGAATTAATTCTTAATGCTGTTTACTTTGATACAAATAATCTCTACCAAAAGCTGAATGCAGAACAGTTGCAAGAAAAGAAGCAGGCATCAAATGTGAAACTTGTATTCATTCCAGAAAAAAAAAAAAAAAAGAATCTCTGCAATGAATTGTAATAAAAAGCCTGCAATTAATATTTGCAAAATGTGACTCAGTATTTCTCAGAATTTTTAGTCCATTTTCTTTAAATATATGAATTAATGTAGTTCTCTGTTTGTTTTGGAAGTTTAATTTAAAGATGCTTTGAGGAGGCAGATGGAATACTGCAAGCCTCTAAATATTTATTCCAGACTTATGAAACTAGTTTTTAAATGTAAAGCAACCATTTTAAAAATGTGAGAACAAACAAAGAAAATTCACAAATTAGCCTGAAAATCAAACATTGACAAATAAGTAAAAGGAATTTAAGATTCAAGTCTGAAACCTTTTCACAAAACCAACAACTTCTATTGGCAAGTTACAGCATATGAAATGGTCATCCAGCATTTTAGATAAAAGACTGGAAGGTTGGTTTTATTTAGGAGGAGAATAACTACTGCTTTTTGTAAACTTCTGTTTCTTTCCCAGCCTTTGAACTGGACAAACTCATATACATTACCTATATTTTTAAAAGTTCTTACCTTCAGGTTAAGCTTTTCAGGAGCTAGTAATGATTCATGGAAAGTTTTTACAGGTAGCCTAGCAAGAGATTTGCCACTGCTTGTATTTCTTCCATATGTCCTGTTTTCAAACAAAAAATACCCTTTGATTAAAAATTCACTTACTCTATTTTGTTCCCTTTCGAAATGAAACCTGTCTGCATGCATGGTTACAGTGGGCTAGTTAAGCAGCCTGCAGTAGGCACTGCACCCTCCATCAGGGGAATTAAAGGAAACAGATGAATTTCCAGAAAACAGTTGTCTTCTCACAGGCAGTTTCCTTCGCAGACAACACGCGTCTGAAGCGCTTCAGCTCACGAGGGAGCTGCGATGCCACTTCCACTGCAATCTAGTCAGACAAGAATCTCACTTTCCTAACTTACATTCTTCTCTCTTCCTAGCAATGCAGCCATTCTAAGATATTACCATCACTGCAGCTTAAGTTCTTATCAATGTTAATTGAAATATAAGCAGCTTTTCACCCACACTGATAAATTATAAAATGTTAAGTCCACTGCCCACTTTACAGGTAGGTAAATTGCAGCTCATGTAGGGTCAGTCTTGTTTAATATTGCTCTTCCTGAAAGAAAGTGAACTGGCTAAAAGTCCCATAAACAGTAACAGTTGATCCACAACTTATTCTGCCCTCCAGACCGTGTCAATAAGCAGCACGCTAGGTAAGAAAAAAGCAAATGTATGACACGTGTAATATCAGAGTCCAGAGCAACCCCTCAAATTTGGAGATTCCCCCTGAGACAAGCTGAGTGTGCGTGCAGAGATTCAGCTGAACAGATCCTATTTCAGGGCTGCAACCTAAAGAGTTACAATTAAATTGCAACAAAGCATTTTGAAAAGTGATTTTACAGCCTTCAGATATCAGTCTTACAACTGTTTCTTATATAATTCTTGTTATCAAGCCTGATCCACATAACCTCAATAAAGTCAAACGAAGAATTTGCACTGGGCTTTGAATCTTTTTCCACGTTTGTCGTACCTCCACATTTACTATTTGTTAACCAACAGTGCACCAAACTGCAATCCTTGGCTATGAAACATCAATTATGGAACAATTTGACTGAAAACAAAAGGATTTACTTATATAAACCCTGCCTGCCAGTGAAAGAAAAAATGAGGCAGGCACATTGAATTTGGGGATTTTTTTAATGTATTTTGTTCTTTGCAGCACTCAGCACTGAACTTTTCCTGGGTATTATCTGTTCGGACTTCTTCCTATTAAATGTCAGCTTGTTTCTTATGCTAAAGTAAATAGCTTTTGCTCCTGCATTTTTTTACTCCTTAATATCACAGAAAATAATGATATTATTTTGGTATTTCAGTTCCCGGAGAGTTAATGACTCCAACTCTGGAAGAAAAAAAAAAACCAAACAACAAAACAAAACAGAGGTGCCATCCTTTTTTTAAATAGGATTTAAGTAGAATAAAATCCACAATTCATCAGGGAGATTAAACACCATAAACATGGTGATACATTTTTACATTTCCCTAGACTTTCTCAGAGGCACTGGCTGCTTCAAAGCCCTGTAGATAACCTGATCAATAAACACAGTTAATCCCTCCCCCCCTTGGCACCCCTGGGACCAGGACAGGCTGATTTTGCTGTAAGCTTAATTTTTCCCTGAAGTTCAGTTATCTAGCCAGACTTTGTTTATATGTGATTTCAAACTCTGCTGATACTAGTTACTCCCCTGGACCTTTAAGCTCTACTAATACACCTTTCAGCACAGCACTGGTCCTGATGGTTAGTTATTTGATACACCTTGTGAGAAGTGCCACCTCTCGCAGGAGCTGCTGGCTTTCCCATGTTCTTTCCCTTCAGGCCCTTCCCAGACACCAAAAGCCAGACAGATAATTCCCTCCCCAGCAAGCAGAATAGCTTTTCATCTGGTTTCCCGGCGGCTGTATTTTACCTAGCTTGCAGCATGCCCTCTGTCTAAGACAGCAGATAATGACCAGCAATGTCTGGCACCGATGCCCTTGACAGCGCCTGGCAGCAACGACTCTTCCTCCCAGTTTCTTTGACTGATCTTCAGCCTGTTGTAGAAATCACCCAATTTCAGCAATACTGTGGCGGACCGCCATGTTGTTGTAAAGAGAGCTCAGACCTTGGTGATCTGAAGTTATGTGTCAGTGGAATGTTTTTTCCAGGCATTTTCACTCATGCTAAGGGCTTAGCAAAATACTAAGACCTGCTGAAGTTAACACTAATAAAGAAGTGGTTTTCAGGAGCTAGGCTGAGATACCAAAGTAGTTTGTCATCCCCACTTCCTTTGTGTATACAGCACTAACCAGCTCAGACCTTTCAAGTAATTTCTGGTTATTCTATTTGGAAATTTTATGGTTTATGTACTAAAAGTTTCCTTTATTTTTATAGTTTTTTAAAAATAATATTTCTCCTTTCATAGAGTTATAGAATAGTTTGGGTTGGAAGGGACCTCTAAAGGTCATCTAGTCCAACCC
>NW_008824473.1:3474462-3475506 GCF_000699105.1 Pygoscelis adeliae
TGCAGGACCTTGCATTTGGCCTTGTTAAACCTCATGAGGTTCACACGGGCCCACTTCTCGAGCTTGTCCAGGTCCCTCTGGATGGCATTCCGTCCCTCTGGCATGTCGACCGCACCACTCAGCTTGGTGTCATCTGCAAACTTGCTGAGGGTGCACTCGATCCCACTGTCTATGTCTTTCAACAGAAAAGTTTCTTAAAATTATTGACAATCAGTAATACAACTGTTAGAATCCCTCAAGCCATTACTTCTTCTAGCAGTCAATATGATACTTAGATGTATTTTTATGACGGCAAAGTCAGCAGAAGTTTTATTTTACTTTATTTTAAATGACTGTTCGACACGACACCCACGTCTAAAGGTATCTCTTCCATTTCCATCATGTGTTTTGGCTTAAGAAGAACAAAGCCCTAACACCACTCAACTTACTTTCTGCTAGATCCTAAGCTTATAGCCAAACAAAAAATCCATAGGAATTTTATCACAAATACAAGAAAAAGCTCTTGAATAGAACGTGTAAGTAAATAAAGCTTTTCTATGATCTTTAACAAGGTAATTTACCTACGGGAACATTTTGCTGACATGAGAGGTAGCGAAGACAGAGGAATTCATGCAACTACAGAACCCTGTCCTTCCTATCCTATGTAGATTCTGTTTTCTTAAGGTAATGAGACTTAATAAGATTCTCAGATTCTAAAGCTCCACAGTTTTTAGTGACGAGTAAGTTCCCAGTTGTTTTAAGATATAAAAATAAACCCCTCTCCCCCCATATTCTAGTGAACATTTTTTCCTTCTTGCTAATAATTATATATTGTTTATCTAGAATGTGGTTACATAGTGACAAAGGATGACGAAAAGGCTGAGGTACTTAATGCCTTCTTTGCCTCAGTCTTTAATAGTAAGACCAGTTGTTCTCCGGGTACGAAGCCCCCTGAGCTGGAAGACAGGGACGGGGAGCAGAATGAAGCCCCCCTAATCCAAGGGGAAATGGTTAGAGACCTGCTACACCACTTAGACATACACAAGTCTATGGGGCCGGATGGGA
>NW_008824473.1:3476824-3479371 GCF_000699105.1 Pygoscelis adeliae
GGTTTAGATTGGACGTGAGGAAAAATGTCTTTACTGAAAGAGTGGTTAAACATTGGAACAGGCTGCCCAGGGAAGTGGTTGAGTCACCATCCCTGGAGGTATTTAAAAGACAGGTAGATGTGGTGCTTAGGGACATGGTTTAGTGGTGGACTTGCAATGCTAGCTTAACAGTTGGACTTGATGATCTTAAAGGTCTTTTCCAACCTAAACGATTCTATGATTCTATAAAATATAATTAGGACAATACTGACAAGATCAGATTAAAATAAAATTACTTCTAATGCAATGGGCGCAGCTGCTTGGTTACATTCCCACTCTACCCACCCATCTTGTACTTGAACCAGTTTCTGTCTCTGGTGATAATACTAACAGCAGGCAAATACCCATACAACGGAAATGGAGCCATAGTTCACACTTCTGCTAGGTTTAGTGCTAAACTAAATACAGTTACCAATTCCATTTTCATCGTTCATCTTGCAATTTTTTTTTTTTTTTCCAATCATCACATTTTAGGATTGTGGGATTCTCAGCTTTCCTTTAATTAAAATGAAGAGGTTTTCAGCAGCTAACATTCCAAGTATAAGCTGGAAAAGCTGAAATGTCAAGACTCGAAAATGAAAACCCAAACCAACATATGGGATGAAAAAAAAGTCTCAGGATTAAAGTCCTTGCCATGATTTTTGGTTGACTCACAGGCATTGAACCTGTGAAACTGGCTTCACTGAACACTCTGTACTAGCAATTCAAAATGACATATAGAAGTCATTTTTGGAATCTGAAGGGCCAGCAATTTAAAAGCTAGTGCTGTGAACAAGCCATAGCAACATCCATAAAGTAAAAAAAAAAAAGCTCTGGAACTTTTAAAAAAAAGTTTGGACAACATGATCATGCCTGAAAATTCATGGGGTCTACATGAAAGATTTTTGCACCACTGCAATCTAATAATGTGCTATCCTTGGGTTTTTTGTACCAGAACAAGCCATTCCTCTGTGCTGCGTCAGAATGAAGCCGAGCTTGCAGCAAGCTATAGTGTGGTTTAGTTTTACTAGTGCAATGCATCAACCCTAGGGCTGGCATCCTAATGAGGACAAGAACTATGCTTTCATACAAAGCGGACTAGTTCCCCCTCCAGTCTGTTCAAAATATTGTTCACTGCTTCGAGCATGCCATAGCTACAGACCCTACTTATTCCTCGCAATAATACAAATGATATGAAGTTTCAGTATGCTCAACATTTTGTGTCTTGATTCCACATCACAGTAACTGCTCTTATTTACAAGAACCACCACCTTTCACTTTACTAGCACTCCTTGTCTTCAGCCTGCCATTTGCCCTTGTGCTTTGGAGAACCGCTAACAAAAAGCCCAGCGAGCTGCCCTGCATCTGCCCCATGTTGTTCCTCAGAGCTTGGCTCTGCCGTGGGGTATACCTGGCCTGTGACTGCTTACATTAGGCTGCCAGCAACGAGCCATAAATCATTTTTTATATGTACAACATGACTGCCTCAGTGCACCCCAAAGCTCTTATCTTCTCAGTCTACTTGTTCCAGCATTGGTATTCGTGATTTTAAATCCCCAGGCCAGGGGCTAGCCTGGAGGGAACTTATTTTAAAGGACCTTAGTATAATGCGTTCCCCGCTGAAACCCCGAGCATATCACAGCTAAGTATCACCTTGGCTAAAAATGCCCGGTAGTAGAAGGTTAACGTAGCAGCAGGTTAGAGTGTTTCCTTACTGTAACAGAAGTTATTCCGTATAGCAGCTATCTCATCTCAAGGTAGAGCTAGACAAGAACTGGAAGAAAACAGATTCATGAGAATGAAAAGTGTTCCCAGGGATACAGTTCTTTCACGGGCACTGCTCACAGGAAAAGCTCCTCAGCTTCAGGGTGGCAGATCCTAGCAAGAGAAATGACAAGCACAGAAGAACCATGTGATTACGACACATACCTGGAATACAAGAGCTCTTCTGGGATGGGAACCGGAGGGTGGTTGCTGTGTTATGTGAAAAACTTCCAACAATCTGCTACATTTTGGCAGGGCACGGGGAAAAATTTTACATAACAAAAGCTTTTGTTTTGTTTTTCAGGAGAAAATTCCCCCCGTTTCTATACTAAAGCTTACATTAAAAACGGGGAGAGAGAATTGAAGCCATGGAGGAGAAGGAAGAAAAGCCACCTTTTCCACAGAGAGAACAACAACATATCAAGTATTTGCCATACCAAGGGACCATCCCCTCTGCCTCGGGTTCTTGGTGTCTTCCTTGTCTGAATGGCTGTGCTACTCATTTCTGCCAGCATGTTAATGACAGAACTGAATGCATAACAAACACTGGGAGTTTAGATGCAACAAAATAAGCTGGTCAGTGCCCCAGAGTTTATGAGAAGACGCAACACCTTGACAGTACTACAGAGCAGTTAAGTCACAAGGAAAACAAGAAGATTATTTTATGTTGTTTCTATTTCAGCCTGGGCAGGGCTAGATTACAGCAAGTCTTGACAACCCTCCTTGTTCAAACACAGGTCTATTTGCTTTAATTAAAAAGTAAGC
>NW_008824473.1:3479990-3482184 GCF_000699105.1 Pygoscelis adeliae
CTATGAAATTGTTGACTGAGGATGAATCTATGTCCTTGTTTCTCTCTTTACTGCTCTCCTATTACTCTCATCCTGGATATTTCTTCTATTAAATACTTTACATTTACACTGAGGAATGGGTACTGAGGATCTTAGTCCCTTCTTCCCATTTGGAGGACTGCTGTAATAGAAAAAGACATGTCCTATGCTAACACCTAACTACAGGAAATCAGCCAGCAGCCTCTAAGCCACTAATCGGAATGTAATCCAGCTATACCTTTGAGCAGTACCACAAAGGCAAAGCAGGGGTATTCATCCTCACTGATACGTGTGCATTTATTTGAGTATTAGCTGGGAAATTATATAGGTTCGTAAGATCACTGTTTCCTGAATAGTAGCAAATCCATACATACAAAGATTGGGAGATTGTTGTGCAATTTAATTTACTTTATTGAGTAATAGTCTGATAGCTACAATGGTGAATTAGAAGAAAAGGGAAAAAAAAAGGAAAAAAAAAACCAACGCCCTCCAAAAAACCCCCCAAATCCATATTTCCCCACATTTTGGGAAACAAGCTGAAGAAAACATTCTACACTGTAGAAGACAGCTGTAACTGCTGATATCCATGTTTTGACATTGGAACTGAGCAACTGCGAGTCTGCAGTGTACAGTCCTAAAGCCTCAACCAAAAGAGGCTTAATAGTAATAACATGGATATATCACCACTGAGAAGATGTTAACACGTTAACAAAGATTCTGCGATACCAATCTGGTATAATCAGCAACATACTGGGTTCCTATGAAAGATGTGGCATTTCTCCTTAAGGTCAGCTTTTAGAGAACTTTGAAAAACAATGTTTTAAACTGATTACTTACAGTACTCCTTTGCTTGCAGAAAAGCATAAGAATTATAGTTCAATAAAAACTGAATAGATGATCACTTTTTTGACTGGATTTGATTAGTTGCATAACTTTGGCAAGATTATCACAGTGTGATCCAGTTAAGCTTTCAGGATTATACGAACACCAGCACCAAATTAATCTTGGAATCGGGCAACTGAGATACTTATGCACTCTCATACGTCTCTGACCACTTCTGCAGTCCTTCCCGGTCCCACTGCTTCAGTTAGCATTTGATAGTTAGTGCAGTATTTTATGCTATTGACAAAGCAACACAATCTGGACAGATTCCTGGCTTCTCTCTCCTCGCAAGAATAGCGTACCACCTTGTCGAACCCCCGAGGATGCAAGCTGGGATTATTCTACATAAAGTCTCCCTTTGTGGCATCTGAAATAACAACCTTTCCCCCAGAACTGCCACTGTTTTGACAGTGAATTCCATGCCGAGTTGTACAACTGGTTACTCAGTTCTTTGGCTGATTTTAAGAATTGCATTTAAAAGTTACTCTACATTAGAGGCATTTAGAAAAGATGTTTATACCTGGTATTGGTACTCTTTCAAGTACTCTTTTAGTCTTGTTGGTAATGGCAGCTCCCAGATCTGATTTGTACACTTGTTTATAGTTATTCTGCAGCGGTGTTGCAAAGATGGAGTGGACGTATAGAGAGGTTTGTTCAAGTAAAGATGAACTGTTCCATTTGAAGGTGTTTCGGTTCTGTCCTTGCACATAAGAACATAGTACTCAATCAAATGCACAACGCTGTTGAACTGTTTAAGTCTAGATCTGACACAAGTGATAGAGTCCAGTCTAAACTTGCCGTCTTGATATTCTATACGTAAATTGGTCGGTCCCGCTGACGTTTTTACCGAAATAGTCAGTAGATACTCTGAATGTGAACTATCCCTAACCAAGAAGGTCCCTTCGGGGGCATCCTGTAATCTCTCTTTGGCTTCAGCAACAGTCATGTTGCCCCAGTACCATCCTGTTAAAAGAGGAGAGAAAGAAGGGTTTTGTTTATACCTGTTTGTTTGTTTGTTTGTTTGTTTAAAAAGGTGCTCTTTGGCTCACGTGCTTGTAATAACCCATTTCCTTTGTTGTTTGAAAGCTAAAGTCCTGCAGGCATTGTAAATTTTTATTTGCTATTTAAATTCATTCGCTTTACACTGCACCTCGTTTTGACACAGCCTTCCAGGTCACTGTTTTATTTTCATATCTACGCATACACACGCGCACACTCTCCTGCGGCGTCCTGCGAGGCTCACGCCGAAGCCGCCGACCCCACGGGCCGCCCGTAAGGTAGCAGGGACGCGTCC